>NW_009636216.1:163266-180108 GCF_000690535.1 Cariama cristata
AAAGCTGCCCAGCAAAAAAGGACCTGGGGGTGTTGGTCGACAGCCGGCTGAACATGAGCCAACAGTGTGCCCAGGTGGCCAAGAAGGCCAATGGAATTCTGGCTTGTATCAGGAATAGTGTGGCCAGAAGGATGAGGGCAGTGATCGTTCCCCTGTACTGGCCACTGGTGAGGCCACACCTTGAGTGCTGTGTTCAGTTTTGGGCCCCTCACTACCAGAAAGCCCTTGAGGTGCTGGAGCGAGTCCAGAGAAGGGCAACAAAGGTGGTGAAAAGATTGGAGCACAAGTCTGATGGGGAGCAGCTGAGGGAGCTGGGGGTGTTTAGTCTGGAGAAGAGGTTGAGGGGAGACCTGATCGCTCTCTGCAATGACCTGAAAGGAGGGTGTAGTGGGTTGGGGGTTGGTCTCTTTTCCCAAGTAACAAGCAATAGGACAAGGGGAAATGGCCTCAAGTTGTGCCAGGGGAGGTTTAGATTGGATATTAGGAAAAATTTCTTCACCAAAAGGGTTATCAAGCATTAGAACAGGCTGCCCAGGGAAGTGGTGGAGTCCCCATCCCTGGAGGTATTTAAAAGACATGTAGATGCAGTGCTTAGGGACATGGTTTAGTGGTGGACTTGGCAATGCTAGGCTAACGGTTGGACTTGATCTCAAATGTCTTTTCCTATCTAAACGATTCTATGATTCGTGCCAGCCAACAGAAGTTAGTATAAATTAATGGAGAATCAATTATCAATTTTCGTCACTACTAAATGCCCTGAAGTAACACTTACCATATTCCATCACTTTAAAACTTTGATAATGAACTTGACCCTATTGAAAAAAAAAATCATATGAGAAAACACATACAATTGTGGTTAGATTAGCAAGTTTAACACAATCCCACCCATATTCAAGTTAAATTATAACTTCTGACATTATATGATTTTAAATTATGGTTCAACCACTACCAGCTCCTGTTATTGAGCTCCTGTAGGAATCAGTAGTACGTATCTGCACCATAGAAGGTCACAGAAGCTCACATCCAGCAGACTGTAAGTATATATAATCAAGACTTTATGGAGCTTCCGATCTGCAGACATCTACGTATGCCTGGTTTCTGTATAAAAAAACAAATATCCAAGCTAGCTAGCATAAAACTACCTAACATAAGTACTCACAGTCATCATGATGAAACATGATTGACCTACCAGCAGAATCTTTACTAGCTCATTTAAAATTAACTCAAGTATCTCTAAAGAGCAGCTCCAACAGTGTCCATCTAGAGGACAAGACCATTTCAAAAGCATATATAACCTTAAGGTTCTTCATTTATTCAAAAGGTAGTTAAAATTTTGTTACAGTCTACAGTGCATAGTTACTTCAGTAGAGATAATCTTGGGTTATATCTTCCTGTCTTGTTTGTTAGTTAAAAATCAATGGAAGAAATAAACACTTATACAATATATTGTTACTTGTGTTCTCTTCTATTTTCCTATTTTTCTATTTTTTTCACTTATTTCCTAATTTTCCTCAGAAAGGTATCTGAAAGCATATTCTGACATATCTTTGAGATGTGGCACAGCAGGCCATATATGGCACATCATTGGGAAATTAATTTTAAATTTTTTTTTTCCCCACTCTCTGAACATTAAAAATTCAGTAGCTATTTTTATTCTTCAGTACAATGACAGTTGACCAAAAAGTCACAGCAGTCAGCCACATAAATTTTGCTTTTTGTTGTCTTACTCGATTGTTCTTCCTTGCTAAAAGTGCAAGTAATTCAAGTTGTACCAGGAGAGGTTTAGATCAGACACTGGGAAGGATTTCTTCACTGAAAGGGTTGTCAGGCATTGGAACAGGCTCTGCCCCGGGAAGTGCTGAAGTCACCATCCCTGGAGGTATTTAAAAGACGTGTAGGTGTGGTGCTTAGGGACAGGATTTAGTGGTGGGCTTGGCAGTGCTAGGTTAAGGGTTGGACTCGATGATCTTTAAGGTCCTTTCCAACCTAAATGATTCTATCATTCTAACCAAGCATGTACGTCATTTGCCTGCAGACATATAACCCTTGTTCAATTATTTTTTACAGCATCATACCAAAAGCTGCCATCGGCAGGGAAATGGCATGAGGTGATTTACCAGCAGCACCTAGAACTGGAGCTCTGAGTCTCAGCTGATCTGCTTGACACAGGGATTACACTGGAGCAATGACTTTCCAAGAGGAAAATCTGAGCTCAGCTGGGCTGGAAGAATGGGCTGAGAAACCAAAGGAGTCTCCACTTCCCAAAGGACAGGGAGAGGCTCCTTTTGAAAGCCTATTTTGCCTCTTCGCTTAAGAGTCTTCTGGAACATAGGGTAAAGATCAAGAAAGACAACAGTCAGTCACTAGGAGGTGACTGTTTTGAAAGGTTAGTATCACCAGCTGCTGCTCAATTGCATGATAAGGTTATGTTGATGTGGAGTTCAGAAGTCTGATTACTTGGATTATTCCCGAAAGCAGTGACACCACTACAAATTACCACATGTGCTGCAGTATCTCAGTGAACATGGTTTGAAATGTGGGGCAATGGAGACTGAATATGGATAACCAATTGTCAGGTAGCATCAAGATACGTCAGATGGGAATGAGTGTCTGTGGGAAGAGAGAATAAACTGAGAACTCCTGCGGGAAAAACCCTAGGACCAGGATCCAAGCTGGAAACAATTATAACTGATCCTTCTTACCTGAGCAACGACTTTGCAAATCAGGTATCACAGACCAAGCCCCTTGTATCTCTATATTTACACTTTTCCTAGCAAAAGATTTCTATCAAAGTACATCAGATTGCTATCAATTTCACGATTAAGTCACTGATCACTAAAATAACTGCCATATTTATATTTGTAGGTTTGAAAAGATATATGCAGAATCTGCCATTTTTACAACATTTGGACAGATCAGAATCCTTACAACATAAAATGCTCCAGCACTGACATGCAGTCCACAATCAAATTACTTTCAGGTAATCTTAGGAACAGGTATGTTAGGAAAATGACCTGTAGTGAATTTATCTCATGTCTGGTTCTCTGCACATCTTTTATTTGCAATGTTAAGCATATATATGTCACCCTTGCTGTTAAGCAAACCATTAACAGAACGTTACCCCAGCTGGCAGGATAAAAAAGCATCTCCCTTGAAAATGAGATTTTGTTTCACGTTACCTTAGAAGTAGAAAAAAAAAATTAGTTAAAAGCTGAGAGAACTGTAAGCAGTAGAAAATAGAGATTAACGTGAGACTAGCACTCTTGGCTGCACCTTCTTTAAAATGACAACCTTTATGACAGAAAGTAAGCCGTCCTTCACAGTGCACAGAAAGGAAAAGACCCTGGTTGGTCACCTTGATGATTTGAACACCAAGCCAGATTTCCCACTGACACACACTCTTCAGCCAATCTGGTTTGGAATAGGACAAGTAACAGCACTTCAACCACCCGGGATCATTTTAGTACCCCAGGGCAGGGCCACCTCTCTGGCAAATATTGTTCAAATATTTTGGAGTAGAAGCTGTGAAACCAGCTTCCAGGAGTGATGGCTTTTGAGATAAGCAGTTATTTATCTATAGAATGCAAGCGAGTTTGGGGTGTTTGGTTTGGGTTTTTTTTTAAGATAGGAAAACAGCACCATGCCTATTCCACTTGTTTCCAGAGCTGCTTTCTTTTAGTACAGCTTTTGTCTTCCATGCCTTCTGCTGCTTCTCAAACACACTCACTCTTCCAGACTATTAGCATTTTGCTCTAAATCAGCACTTCTTAAACTGCAAAACATCTACTACATCCTGTGCACGTTGCCCAGAGTATTAAGAAAACAGTGCCAAAAAGAGATCCATGTAAGTATTTTGAGATCGTGAGGATGATGGAGCCTTTCTGCAGTTGAACCTTAGATAGTGTGGATCCTGACATCTAAGAATCACTAACAATTACAGCCCAGATTTTACTCTGCTGTGATAACCAGTCCTGTTTGTAGTTATTTGGGTCTAATTCAACAAATGAGATCACAGGAATTGTTCCCCCCAAATTTTTTCTTCTTCTTTGGCAATCGAAAGTCCCTGAAATTAATCTGGTCTAGGTCCATTTTTGTATTTGTTTCTAACATTTATGTGCGTCACAAGTTATAGCATCAAGAAAGACTCTGGGTGTGGTCTCAGGGCTTTGCCCTGAAAAAGCGCAGTGCTGGCACCAGCTGTATCCCTGCGGCCACATCGCTGTCTCACGGTCCCTGTCACAAACACTCCTCCACTTCTGCTTTGCAGCTAAATAAAACAGACTTTTATCTGGACAGAATTAACAGAAGCATTTTATGATCACTTCCGTGCTTTACTTTCACATGCAGGAAATAAACCCTGAAATAAAACTCTGTATGAAGTCTCAAACTTCTGTTCAAATCCATCAGCACAGTCTCCAGAAACTAAGTGGAGCCCCACCA
Source organism: Cariama cristata (assembly GCF_000690535.1). NCBI lineage: Eukaryota > Metazoa > Chordata > Aves > Cariamiformes > Cariamidae > Cariama > Cariama cristata. The sequence continues at coordinate 167,707 of NW_009636216.1, forward strand.
ATGTCACCAGTATTCACACTATCAGATCCTGGTTAAATATCAGTGCTCATTTGCAAACTCCTGAATACATAGCGGATTTCAAAGGTTTTATGCACAGTCTGATTTTGAAGTGAGGTAACACTTTTTTTAAGTAATGATATATATAACTTCAAACTCAATGAATCAAATGTGAAATCTGTAGCCAACCTAGCAGTAAAACATCACAGAATTCACTGTGGATACACTGTAACATACATAAAACCTCAAAAATTAAAAAATTCAAAGTGTAAAGTATATAATAGATCCCAGTTGATTTTGAAAGTTGCTTTATAGCTGAAGTTTTTAAAAAACTGTAATACTCTTCAAAAATATTTTAGAAAGCCCTCGTTGCACCTGAAATATTACTAGTCTTCAATATTTGATCACAAATTTCCAAACAATGACTTCCACAATTAGATTACAAAATGCTTTATAACCACGAACAACTTCTGGTCAGAGATGCCTACTACTAAACCTCAGCAACTAAAAGCCTTTCAGCAACAGGCTCCACAACAGGAAATATAAGATATCCAACTAAAATACAAGGTGGAGACTTGGGAACCAGACTGTAATTATTCTGTCTTGAGTTTTCTTGGAACAGCTGTACTAACACCTGAACTCTTATTAAAAGTACTACAGGATGTTTAATACCAGCAAGCAGCCAGAACCTGATTTAAAACAGGATTCAGAGGCAGTACTTCCAGGAATCCAAACTCAGTACATTTGGGAACTGATCTGTAACCACTAGAAGGGAAATGTTATTTACTGACTTAACAACACTCTTTAAAGAGGAAAACCTCTTTAAAAAGAGATGGAAAGGCTGAACAGCTGACTATTTAACTAGAAAGTTCAGGTCATGGCATCAGGATGGCTAAGTCATGTGGAGATCAGCCTGGGTTTGCCAGCTGAAGATCTTCCTAAACCCTTGAGTAGATCCATAAGCGGCTCTAGATGCCATGTGGACCCAAGGCTAGCAGTACTAGTTAAGGACAGGTAAGCATATCTATTAAAAATGTCAGACATATACTAAGCATTCCTTTACTGAGAACTTGGATTTACTGCTATCTCTGTTATCAGGAAAGGATGGGTGAATCTATGCAACTTTATGTATGACACAGAAAAAAACCCATACCTCCCTTGAACAGCAGAACAGCGAAGAATATCCAGGCAATAGCTAGGAATATCCACTCAGAGTGATTTGGGTCACCCACTAACTTTCACTGAACACCAGCTAAATCTCCACCACATCACCTACATAAAGACATCCACACGTTTTAAATCTCAAACTGAATCCCATGCCATATGACCTTGTATTTCAGTGCATAAGCTCACTTGTAACCAAGAGAATCAAAAAGAGTCTCCCATCAGAAAAGTTCCTTTCCTTTATTCTGCAAGGTTTCTTGAAGGTTTCATTAATCCAATGGTATCAACATGCTAACAGAAAAATAACAGTCTGAGAGACAACCCACTAGACAGACCTAGTGTAAAAGTGTGAATATTGCAATCGTTATTTAATATACTCTGTATATGACAGCCTTATCCAATCTAAGATGCTGTGTAGGCACATGCTACAGAAATAATGCATATTGCCTTGTTGTTATATTCAACATCGAAATTGAAGATTAAAGCAGAGCAGGTGTGAATGATGGATGAAAAGGAGACTGAAAGTAAACAACAAATTTCTATGCGTGGGGTTTGGAGTTGTCGTTTTATTCCCACAGGGTAAGCATTGTAAGAACAGCCAGGTTTTTCTGGACTTCAAAGCCTACAACTTTCTTTTTATATGATATACTGTTCTTCTCCTCTATTTTAATTTTCAATTCGAAGACTTTAATGTCAGAAGGAGCTGTTTAGCCTGGCCTCCTTTTATCCCAAGTCTGGTTACCCTAGTATTCACCGACTCCAGCAATCAATTATTACAATGCATCTTCCAAAAAACCAACCATTCCTGATGCTAAAACAGGTTAATAGAGAAACCCTCACTCCCAGTGATTAAGAGTCTCATTGATGAAAGACATATATATGCCAAAGAGAATTTGTCTGGCTTAAATTTCTATTAGTTGGTTCACATTATGCTTTTCTCCACTAGATTAAAAAGCATTTTAAAACCTGTAACAGCACTCTCAGACTGTAATCAATAAATCCATTGATTCATTTGATCTCTTGATATACAGTCAACAGATGGGACTTCTGCAGTCTCCCACCCCGGAGCTTTCTTCCCCATCTCCATCTGCAAACTCTGCCATCAGTTCATACTAGAAACAACCTGGGTGAGTGTCAATTGCCCCAAAATCAATTCACCCTTCTCTGACAGACTTTACATACATTGCTGTTTTCCATTAGGATTTTGTACAATGAAAAGCCTTTACAAAAAATCTGTTACATCAGTAAATCTACCATATTAACCAAATCCATAATAGCCTTACAGAATTTAATTCTTTATCAGTGGACTCCCAAATCACCTTTGTCATTGTTTTTCTCATGCCAGACGACAGGTCTATAGTTTCTTATGTTACCTCACTTACTCTTTTTGGTTAATGACACCCATCTTCTGACGGTCTTTCAAAACCTCCCCACACTGAGATTCACTTAGCCACTCAGAACTATCATCCCTATTAAATGTTTCCATTTCTGCCACATAATTACTGTTTCCTCATGTTATTGGGCTCTACCATCACTGGAATTTCTTGTGTTTCTAGCAAACTTTAAAAACTCTTTCATACTTTTATTAACCATCAAGTTTTCCTTGGGATCTTTACATTTCATACAAATACGCAAGAGTTCAGACTTTCACACATATTGCTCTCTATCTCCTAGTTCCTCTTTTTTCCACTTATTAAATGCAGTGTTTCTTAAATATTAACCATTTCCTCTGTCAATGAAAAAAATAATCTCACTTCTGCTCTGCCCAAGTTTATCTTTTCCCAAGAGAGCACATTGTTAAATGTACCAAAAGCATTGTCCAGTACTTTCCACCTTGATTTGTCTCCTGTAACAATGCTGAACAGAGGAAGGTGTCCTAGAGTGATGAGCATTATCCCTGCCCGTGGATACTCTTCATGCTGCTGAAGCATTCAGAGCTCTATTAAGAACCAAACACAATATGCTAAAAACCTACGTTTTAAAAATTTAATAGTAGGGAAAATGAGATGAAAATATGATAAAGACAACCTAGGAAAGGTTGCACCCTGGTAGATCTAACACGAAAGCCAATGTCCAGTCTGGCAGCAGCCAAGGTTCAACACCTAGAGAACTGCATCGACCAGGGTGGCCAGCAGTGACACTGCATCAGTTCAAGCCTCAGGGCTTTCCAGTTAACGTTTTGTAATGGAGTGTACTGCTGTGTATTTGTCCAGACATTTTTTGATCCTACCTGAGTTTCCAGTATTCACAACACCCGCCAGTGCTGTGCTCTACAGTTCACTTATGCTGTTTTAATTATTTTGAAATTGTTCTTTACCTCTTTCACCTGATTCTCTCTAGCTATGTACTGGAAGAGACAGTGAACAAAATGTTCCTTGTTTACTTTCTCCTTGTTACTCATGACTTGAGAGACATTCCCACCCTGTCATACGTTTTCCAGGCTCATTAACCCTCTGTAGTAGTACTAAATGGCTACAATTTAGAGTACCATCAACTACAGTCTACTAAGACTTCACTTCACTTGTCTGTTTTCTCACAGCTGTTTCATTAGCCCAGATGAATCTATGAGGCATTTTTCTTTCAACTTTACAATTATTTTTTTCCTTTTCGTTTTGGTTTTGTCTCAGGAGGGAGTGGCACTTATATTCAGATCCTGAAACCAGCGCTGCAGCTCCTTCAGCAGTGTCCTCCTGACTTCAGGATTCCTTGAGACTTCACAGAAACCCCAAGCAAAATTTCACAAACACTTTTCCACTTGGCAAGCGAGCTGTTGAAGGAGCCCACCACTGTCACCAGCTTTTGTTCCCATGTCTGAACCACACTTCCCCACCTCCTGAAAAGGACCTATGCAGCTGTGAGCGGGGCTGCGCTGTCAACCAGATCAGTGAACTGGTCTGGGTTAGGCAAAGAAAAACACAGAGATGCATTTCAATCTGGGTCACTTCCCCGGAGTACGTTAGATCTCAGCCATTCTACAGCTGCCTCAGCGTGACTGAGAAGGTATTGAACAGCAGCGCAGGGATGGGAAGGAGTGGCCGAGCACAGGGACAAGGGCAGGAACAACTTAAAACATTTTTCCCATCAAAGACAATAGTAACAACTCCACACCCATATGAGCGCGTGTTTGAAAAATCCAGTTCTGACACTCACTTGAGCACCACCCTCACCTACCTCAGCCTATAGAAATCTATCAAGCATATAACTGGTAATGGTAAATATTACTGCCAGGTAATACACAATCACGTCAGTTTTTGTGTCTTCTACCCCATCATCTCCCTCATCATGGAACATTAAGCAGTCCTGTTTGTACTTGCTGAATGTCTCCGAACGGCCACTGCAAGTCAAGTCGGAAATGCTATTCCCAAATTACAGGCATTTAAAGCAGGCTGAATAAACCTGACACACAGAGTTTTGAACAGTTAAACTTCCACCTATTTTTGCAACATACTTCACAGTGCATGAGGAGTGCACAGCCCAAAGGATTGGACTGATAGAACTATTATCAATAGCAACATGCAAAATAGATCATACCAGTTTTGTTATGCAATAGTTCTGCTTTACTGTTCATCCTTTCTATTTCTCATGGTTATTTTTTTCTCAGTAACTGCTCAGTCATTGTGCATTGCTGAAACACTCCTGAAACTAGGCAGAGATTTGTAAACAGTCTTTGACTCCACACCCCTTGAGACAGTGATGGGCTGCACAGCAGGGCACAATGAATTTCTGTATATTTGCTTACAAAATAAATGTAAGGGCATTTCACTTAAAAAAAAAAAAAAATTAGTACTCCATAAGATCTTTCTTTTGAATTGATATTAAAAAGTCTCACTTTTTAAATAACATTTGTATTTTAGAATCAAAACACAGACCTTAGGATAAAACATGTATGCTTTTTTAAAAATCTTTTCTTACAAAACCATGTACTACTGAAAATCTTGTGAGGTTTGCATAACATCATGGGTTTGCCATGAGGGAAGGGTTTCCTCATCTCATGGTCCATGCTTAATTCTGGTTTCACTTCACCAAAGTAAACACAATTTTATTCGTATCTATCAGGAGAAATTAAATCTCTCTGTGATTTGGCAAGGTTAATACTCACGTTCACTTCCACCTCTATGGACCAGTCTCCTAGCGGAGGGTTCACTGACAGCTGAAATTTTTTGGAAACTACGCCCAAATCACCCTCCTCCATCAACCACTGCTGAATCAACTTCTTCCGAGGGTCCTAGGAGAAAGGTCAGGCTGCATGTTAAATGCGAGTGGTCTTGCTAGCAAGATTTACGTAGCAATACATATGATCTTTATTTGTCACATAAAGTTGGAACATACAACAAATTCCAATGTATAACTAGGTGCCTGTGGATACTTACTCGGATAAATATATTCAGAGATGCTTTGTAAGGTCTGAGATCAGGATAGACAGTGACAATCCGAAACATCACATCTTGTCCCGGTTTATACATAGATTTATCCGTCTGGATGAATACGGAGATGCTCTTTGACATGTACATCAAGCTGGTACGGTTAGAGAAGATGCGCCGGCCATCAGCATGGCCTTCCACCAGTAATTCATAATCCCCAGAAGCACTGTTCAAAGGCAGCTAAAAAGAAAACAGTGACTCTCTGTTAACTATCCAAAATAATCTTGAAGATATTCTTATACCAAAAACATTTGACATAAAGATCTGACATATTCCTGAACCTGTCAACTTCTGTAAATTCTCAAAAAGAGAAAGAGGTTTTCAGGGCTTTTAAGTGTCATTTCAACAATTACCTGAAAACATGTTAGCAGAAGCATCTTGTCAACATATTCACATCAAATTTTCAGTAATAATCAAGTTTTCAACAATGCAAGTATCTATGTATTCATATGCCATTCACAGACTCACACACACACATACATTGCTCTCTCTCTTTTCACAGTTCTTTAGAAATTTCTTGGATTTGATTTGGGGGGCTGATATTTTTCTGACTTCATCAATTTTTGCTAATGAATTCTCCAAAAATAAAAGAGCTGATGAAGCTGTATGTGGGCAAGATGAGCAGGAGAGTAAGGAAATCTTGCACTTCTTTTTACGAGCTTTATCTTCATGTTATATGGGGTAGAAAAATCAAATTCAGAATGAAGATCTCATGAGGTGAGCTGCTCTTTTTCAACAGAAACCTCACTGATTATGTCTCATTTCAGTCTAATGAGTCATAATTACAGCACATATTGTGACTCATCTAGAAAGTAAAATAACTATTCTTCCCCAAACATTAAGGACTAAAAGAAGAGACATTTTATATGGTTAACTTATTGAGGATAGACAGTGAAGGTTCCTTCAGTGCTGGCCATAAACACAGACAGATATCACTGGCAGGGAAATTTAAACCACATAAGATCAGAATAACCATGCACAGGTCTCTCTCTCTGTCTCTCCACTGGACAGAGGAAATCTAGAGCTCGTAACTCAGATGCATTAGTTCATCTCCTAAAGCTACATGGGAGGAATCCCAGACACATGGGTCAAAATGCTTGAAGCAGAGCTGCTGCAGGACACGGGAATTTCACCTCAAGAAGAGCCTACACAGACAACTAACGACTCCAGGGACATCCCAGCCCAGATGTTGGCTTCTGTACCACCATCTGTTTCGGAGTGTCTCTTTGAAGAACGAAAAGGGTTTTAACACAACACACAGCTTATTCCAACAAGTAGCCCTGCTAAAAAGCTTAGGAGTCACATGCTTCTGTTTGCAGTTACAGCAGTAAATCAGGAGTAAAACCTCTGAAGTCAAGACAACTAAAACAGACAGGCTTGCATTTTTCAGCATAACATATGGAAATGAAGCACTCCTCTTGCACTGGTAATGAAAATTGCAGCTGTTAACTCACCAGGCACAGCACTTCAAAAGTATCCTACCAAGCTCTATAATGAAAGGCTGTCGTGCTGTCAAAACTCATTTTAAGAGCGCACAGTGAAGTAACGGAAATTCCCAAACAGGGAAAAATGTCACAGGGTGACAAATGAGATAGATGCAAATGTCTGTATCGAACATGTTTCCTTCTCTGTGTGTTTACCTAGAAAGAGGAATCAACTACAATTTCAACTCTCTCTGTTGACTTTCTGTTTTTAAAAACAAGTCAGGAAAAAAAGATTAGGAAGGGGAAAAATAAACAGGCTCTCTTTTTCACCCATGAGCAGGCATACGATGACAGAGAAAGAAGAGATTCCCCCTTTAAAATCTGGACTTCTCTAACTAAATTTTAGGTGCAAAGCTCCGCACTGAAAAGGATTCTGCATTTTTTTCAACTGCAGGTTTTTGTATACACATTGCCAAGAACATATGATTCACATATTTCAACACTCTCCAAATTCCATGCCAAGTATTCTGGAATCTATTAAATAGGAGCAACAGCCTCAGTTACGGCATTTGTCAAACATTACCTCAAAATTAATTCATTTATGAATATTACCACTTATTAAAGAAAGTGTATTCCCTAAAAAGCAGACAGGATTCCCTACAAGTCCAGGAAACATTATAAACATTCAAAATCAAGATGAGGGGAAAATAAGCTTGTTTTGTCTCATCATAGCAGTGAATTGGGCTCTTAGAGCATTATTTTAATATATTTGCAAAGATTGTCTTTGATTTCTTCTTTAAAAGTCTGTAAATGCCATTTAGAGACCTCACATCTTTTTCTGTGTCTTTTCCCTGTCATGAATAATGATAGATACCATGGGTTTCTCCCTTGATTTTTATACTTTTTATATTTCAAAAGATCTTTCCTTCCTGCAACATGGCGACAAAACTGCCTGTTGTACCTTCCTTGATGTAAAAGCCAGAGGCAACGAAGTTTGCATTGCCACAGCAGTGTATGAGGACAGCTGAGGTGCAAAGCAACCCGCCTTCTGGTTCACATATCGATGCTAACAGAAACTGCACTCGTGCAACACTTCCAGAAGGTCACTGCCACAATAACAGTAAGTATTTAGCTCAGCCCCACCAACTCTTTCTCTAAAGGGTTGTTTCTCAACTCAAATATAAGCAAGGCAGCTTTTAACAGTAGGTAGCAGGAACTTGCTGTGAAAATATTTTATCTTAGTCAATACATCCCCGAAGTGAATGGTATTACTATCCCCTTTTTGGCACTCATAACGTCAGAGAGAAAAAGGCCATCTCACATACTTTTCCTGAACACATCAGCCACCATCACCAGCACCTCTGACAAGGAAGCTACTGTTTCCTCTGGAAAGGATGACGGCTGAAATCAGAACATCATTACCCACCTTCTGCTACCAGCCAACTACACTTTGTACAAAACAGAAGTCTACCGTGGCTACATGAATGAAAAAAACATCTTACTATTAAAAAATGAGTAGGTTTTCATCACTTCAGATAGTTGCAAGAGAGGAAGGAATTCACCTTTCCTAGTTTTAGGTACCTGAATACTTTAAGATCTGGCCAGATTATATTAAGGAACTTGTTAATTTAATCTTTTTTCTTTCTAAACTGAATTTTCTATGTTTGCTAATTTACACTTTGTACAGATGCATTTCAACCTAGTAGTCTTCATAATGAGCTGTTCATTGTCATTGATTATCCCTCTAAAAAAACATTTCCAGATTATTTCATCGCATATACAGTTTATTTGAGATCAGAATTTAAACCCACTGGATTTAGGGATACTCAGACTTACAGATGCTTAAAAAAATAAAGGCTTTGTTAAAACTTTTTTCCTGGCACAAATACATAACTCTTTGGATTGGGTTTTCAAGATGAACATCCAGGATTGTAAATTCAGAATTCATACACAACACACAATTTGATATTATACATTTTTGTTGACTAGTTAGCTTATTATGCACTTTCACTGAATGTGCGTTTCCAAATCCTTAAGAAGACTGTGTATAATTACATTTTCATTTTAATATTTCTCAATTATTGTTTTGCATAATTCTTTCAGCTCTAATTAGCCCTCATGGTGTGTCTGAAATAGAGATGTAGGTACCAGCCAGTCAAAAAAAAAAACACAAAGCAAATTTCTGTGTTCAAGTTTTATGATAGCTTGCGCTGATGCTGGAAGTCTGCTCCCAAATCCTGTCATTACTTGTAACAAGCTGTAGAGCACTCGATCTGAAAACTCCTTGGCTTATTGGTCAGTAAATACACTCTTCTAAGAATGTGAAAATAGCTAGGATCACATACAAAATACATCATCTCATTAACACCAACTGATGAAAGGTTACAGAGAGTCAACATTTTCTGAGGAAGGAGGAAAGGAAAGAAATACTTACTACTGGAAGAACAAGAATCCCGAAGGAACCTGAATAAAAAAAAAAGAAGAAGAAATACCATACTGTCAGAAACCTTATAAAAACTTACCAAAACAACATTATCAGGTTAATTGAAGAGCAGCGCTCCTCCCCCATTCCCACACTGCCTGTAATACCCATCGGACAACCGACGTCCCTTGATGTGGCTCCTCTGGAGCTCAGGGCACACGGACCGTCCAGCCAGCACACACGCAGCGGCTGCTGGCCAGCATGCACACGCTTATCAGCCAGCTGATTGTTGCCAAACACCGTCTGGACATGAAACTGAAAAATATACAGCCTGGAGCAACTGCTGCATTAGTCAGTATTGATACACTGTGTTTATACTTCAGTCACCGGCTCATTCCCTGCATTTATTACTCCCAAGCCCTGTCAAGGCCACTGTCAGTCACTATTAGGTTATGGGATAAGCAGCTCATCTCCACAGACAGACGAAGGAGCATGAAGGAAGGATGGCAGGTGAGGGAACCCCAATGACACCCAGTCCCATCCCAGGGGAGCGCTCAGCCCACCATACACCCATCGCCACAAGCCCAGAGGCACAACAGCGGGGGGGGAACCCCAATATCTCAGTCAGAGACACGATCCCCCCACCATCAGGTGACCAGATTCAGCAACTCCCTAACAATTGCTACCATCCCAAATCTGCTAAAAGAACCAGTCAGAGTAGAACAGCCCAGAAAAACTGAAATGCAGTGCTCCACTTAAATAATGGTCTGAGGGTGCCAACGGTGTCCCAGTTGGGAGCTACCTGAACAAGGAGGGTATGGTTTGGCAATGCTGTCCTTGAGAACGACTCCCTTCTCAGGTACCACTTGCCCTAAGACCAAAGCATCCCTCTGCTTCTGCAAATAAGTTGATTCTGCAACTCCTTCACATGTAAGAGAAACCCAGGACATTTTGTATTCATCTCCTCTGCGGTTTAGTACACAATGACTTTTTGCAGTCGTTTTTATCAAGATTAACAACTTTTCTAGAAGAATAAAAAAGGAGAAGACCTTAAACTACATGTTATTAGAAAAAGGCAAAATGGCAAAAAACTGCCTTAATCCTGGCCATTCCCTCTAGTGGTAACCTCCTACCTGGTGGTTTCACTGCTAGGAAACAAAGCCAACAGCATAGCAGTATGTCTATGCCGAGTCACTACCGCTACAATAACCTAAAGCTGCTTCTTCACTGGGCACCAGCTCTCAGCCTCCTCTTCACCATCACCCTTACATGGTAGATGGAAGATGTGTGCCACCTTTTGTAGGGCGGCAAAAGTATGAACTCCGGTCTACAGCAACATTACTTCTCTGTTTGGTGGGGGCTGACATCCCATGTTCTCCACTTGAACATTTTCCTTTACATTTACATAGACTGAAATACCTTTACATTCTATTCAGTCCTCTACTCTACCTGAATTATTATTTTCCATTGATTCTGCAGCTCAGACAAAGGCTAAAATTTTCACAGAATCACAGAACGGTCGGGGTTGGCAGGGCCCTCTGGAGATCACCCAGTCCAACCCTCTGCCAAAGCAGGGCCACCTACAGCAAGTTGCACAGGATCGCATCCAGGTGGGTTTTGAATACCCAGAAAGGGACCCCCCCCAGCCTCTCTGGGTAGCCTGTGCCAGTGCTCTGCCACCCTCAAAGCACAGAAGTTCTTCCTCATGTTCAGGTGGAACTTCCTCAGTTTCAGTTTGTGCCCGTTGCCCCTTAACCTGTCACTGGGTACCAATGAAAAGAGCCTGGCCACATCCTCTTGACACCCACCCTTAAGGTATTTACAAGCATTGACAAGAACCCGTCTCAGTCTTCTCTTCTCCAGGCTGAACAGACCCAGTGCCCTCAGCCTTCCCTCATAAGGGAGATGCTCCAGTCCCCTCATCACCTTCGTTGCCCTCCGCTGGACTCTCTCCAAAAGGTCTTTGTCTGTCTTGAACTGTAGAGCCCAGCACTGGACACAGCACTCCAGGTGTGGCCTCACCAGGGCAGAGGAGAGGGGGAAGACAACCTCCCTGAACCTGCTGCCCACATTCTTCCTCATGCACCTCAAGGTACCATTGGCCTTCTTGGCCATGAGGGCACATTGCTGGCTCATGGGCAACTTCTTGTCCCCTAGGACTCCCAGGTCCCTCTCCACTGAGCTGTTCTCCAGCAGGTCACCCCCCAGCCTGTACCGGTGTGTGAGGTTATTCCTCCCTGGGTGCAGGTCCCTACACTTGCTCTTGTTGAACTCCATCAGGTTCCTCTCCACCCAACTCTCCAGCCTGTCCAGGTCTTGTTGAATCGCAGCACAGCCTTCTGGTGTTATCAGCCACTCCTCCCAGTTTTGTATCATCAGCGAACTTGCTGGGGGTACGCTCTGTACCTTCATCCAGGTTGCTGACGAGTAAGTCAAAATGTGATGAATAAAATATGATGATTAATTTCAAAACCATGCACAGGATTTACCACCCTTAAGCAAAGGAGCACCCAGAATTAATGATCCTCACTGTATTACATCACCATGGGAATAAGTAACAAACATATTAATGTATGTCGGTTAATATAACTTATTATTTTAACTATTTTAGATAATATGGCCTCAAATATTTCTAGAATCCTAATAAATCTACTGTTAAGTTCCTGTATATCATTACACCATTGAGCTTTCAGTGCCACAGGTTTTATTTTAATTATGTAATCGAGAAGAGAAGAGAAGAGAAGAGAAGAGATTGTTGGAAGAGACCTACAACAATCATCTAGTCCAACTGCCTGACCACTTCAGGGCTCATCAGAAGTTAAAGCATCTTACTAAGGGCATTGTCTGACTGCCTTTTAAACACAGACAGGCTTGGGGCATCAACCACCTCTCCAGGAAGCCTGTTCCAGGGTTTGACCACCCTCTTGGTAAAGAAATGCTTCCGTATGTCCAGTCTGAACCTCTCCTGGCACAG
>NW_009636217.1:0-612 GCF_000690535.1 Cariama cristata
GCACTGCCTGAAACCTGTAGTCAGCTTCAAACAGTGCAATTACTGAGAAAACTTAACTGAAGAAAAGAAATTAAAATCTGCTGAAAGCAGAAATAGTTCTGTTTCAGCCAAACCAGGACACGGTAGGATTGTTATGCAGAAAGGCCCATGTTTGTTCTTATTCCTGTGGGGACCAACATCACTGCTGGCTCTCTTATTGTACATATTGTCCAGCAACTGGATCCTCTTCTGTGAAGCATAGTTAAGCCCAATTAAGAAGGCTGTAGCTGCAGTCCTCTTAGAAAATAAAGTCAACATCTTTCTTAAATTAGTATGATGTGAAGCCCTAATCTTCTCCTTTTAAAGCTTGACTGTCAAACCTCCCTTTCCCTAGCAGTGGCTTTTTCTATGTAAACTAAGCTGGCCAAATAAAAGCAATTATTCAGATAAGGTAACTGTTGTAATATTTATTGAGTAAATTATGTGAGAAGTTGACCACACATTTTAGCTAGGAATAACCGAATGTCATCCTTTAATGTTAAGTGAAGACACCATAGTAAAAAACAGATTTGTCTAAATATTAGCAAAGATCTGTAATTCAGTATTGACTGGGAAGCCAGCATGTACAGAGAC
>NW_009636218.1:0-63339 GCF_000690535.1 Cariama cristata
CCTGTAAACTCAAATAACTCCACTTTAGACACGTTACTCCTATAAGCCTACGAGGCAGCCCTAGGCCACTTGACCCGTTCCTTGTAGGCCCCTTCCCACTGCAGCCCCGTACCTGCATGCTGGGCTGCGTGTGTGCGGCGAGGAAGGGCTGGCCCGGAGCCTGCAGGAACTGCTGCCTTGGAGGGATGAAGGGCCGCGGATTTGCTGAACCTGGCTGGTTGAAGTGGAGAATCCCCACAGGACCTTGAGGTTGCATGTTTGGCCGTACTGGCCGCTCTCTGGGAAACACTGGTTGTTGTCCTTGCTGATTAAATGCTGGCCCGGGCTGGCTGAATGGCATCGGATTTTGGGTAGGGACAGGATGCGCGCTATTAAGAAGCGGAGGGGGTGGTGGCGGTGGGGGGCTTCGCTGCTCAAACAAGTGATGACTTGGAAACCTTGGATCTGTGGGAATCAGATAAGTGATTAAACAACAACATCCCTGGGACACAAACACGCTTTCAAAACATAAAGCTCTATTTTGATTTGGAAAAGTAACCTGAAATTTGCAGAACACAAAATCGTATGGATGTTTAAATTTCAAGAGTTACTCTCAAGGTTACGTTTCTCTTGCTTCTGCCACTTGTGTATAAAAGGAATTGATGCTTCAAAGACCAGCATAACCAGCACTTTGCTGGAATTAGCAATACCATTTAGAAATTCTACTTTAATGAAATCAATGAAGGATTCCAGGGATTATAGTTTAAACCACACAAGAACTCATAAAACATTGGTACCATTTGCTGACCAGACACTTAGCAAATTTTTACATATTTCGTGTGTGTAAAATGTCTGTAGCATACACATTAGATACATGCATATTACATATCTATGGCATATCTATCTATCTACACAAGCACATGCACTTACTATCCATTTTGTTTGCTATGCTGTATCATTTTAGCTAACCTTAAGAGATTTCTTAGAGTATACAGATAGTCCAGGCAGTTTAAAGAGTAACCAGTGGAAATCAAAGTGCATCGAGAGTACTGGTTATCTAAAATGTAATAAATTACAATAACTTTATTACAACCATCACTTAGATGTTAATTTTATTTTGTATCTGCATAAATGCCCAGATTGATGATATTTACAGATGAAGACATACAATTACATCAAAAAAGTAAAAAGATACCAGACCACCAGAATTTTTGGCAAGTACTAGTCTGGCTACAAATGGGATCTTCCAGCCCTCGGATTCCTTCAAACACTTCATGCTACATGATACATGCTTACACCGCATAGCCATTTTACAAAAAGTGGACTTTGTATGTTAATGGAAATGAAAATGCTTACCTGCTATGAAGAAAGGATCTCTTTCCTGAGGAGGTGGAGGAGGGAGTGGTGGTGGCGGTGGTGGTGGTCCTCTCCATTGATCCTGAATGGGCAGCCTTGGGGCTTGGGAGAAGTTGGCAGGAACTGGTCCAGGCGTATGCTGCTGAAAGTCTGGAGGGCCCTATTTAATAAGGCAGAACTAAGATTAAGACTACCATCCAGGAATTTATCTATTGACTGCTATAACTTTTTTCTCTTAAAACTACAGTTGCTTTATGAGTATCAGCTGTATGATCTATCATCTGTACAAACTGGCAGCCCTTACTGACTCATTCTTTCACAATGGAAGAGGTATTAAACCCAAGTACAGTATCTTGAAATGAATAAACAATGTTTTAATAATCACTAGCACCACAGGATTTCTTCTCAAGCTTATTGAAATCCATGCAATTATTTGCCTTCTTTCCCATTAATCCAAAAAATCTGAATGTCTACATTAGAAGACATTCCTGACATTTATCTTCTTAAATCACATTATTCTTCACCATCAATTTAGTACAATGTAAGCTACACAAGTGAAGCAGCTTTACTTAAAAAAGCAGGGGGAGGACAGTTTATGGCATCCAGAAAATTAATGAAATCATGTTTCAAAAGGAAGTAACAAGAGAGTAACACTTTGTCTATTCACAACTCAGCATCTGAAGCATTGTAAGAAAGAGTTCAAAATCATCTTTCCTTCAGTAAGTTTTGTTTGGTTTTCTTTTTTAAATGTAAAGTCAGCCTTTACATATTGCAGAAGGCAGGATGTTAATGCAAATGCAGAACTTTGCAGAAGACACACTCAGTCGAGTAATTTACACTCATTTTTTTCTTTTATATCAAAAGTTCACAAAATGTCGGCAACCTCTGATAAACAGAAGCTCTGCTTCACATAAATCATGATATTCACAAGCATTTCTTTCTTATGCGTGAATAAATCAAATAAGTAAAGAAAATAATCTATGAACATCCTTGTTTTCCTCTTTACATGGATTCTGAAATCAGTGGTGGCATCTATTCTGTCTACATTTGATGCTCACCTTAAAGCTTAAAACTTGTCAATGCTGAAGACAAGCTTTTCAAAACAGATTTCAGACCTAACACTCCCTGCTAGACCGAAATACGGTCATCAGCAAAGGACCAAACAAGTAAGTTGCAGTGGTTTATCATTTATCTATTGAGCTGCCCTCACCAACAGTATGCACAGCCTCACTCTATCCTATTTGTACTGCAGAAATACTAGCATTTTAGGAAAATCATTCCTCGCACAGCCAAAATGGGTATTTGCCCTGGAAACTGAAGTCTACTCACTACCAAAGTGGCACAAGACAAAGCCGCTTCACACCCTTCTACCAGCACAATACAGCTGGGATTGGCAAGGCACAAACAAGCAGATGAGAGGCACTGAAGATCACAGCTGTTATTAAATCTGTGGCCTTCTTGAAAACACCTAAACAGGGATATGTGAGATACTAAGACCTCTTATTTGGAAGCAAGACTGTGACTACTTTTTTTCTGTCATTATACAACCAACAACTGTAAATACTTTATCATTCCCAGAGATTAAAGGTCTGTATTCCATTACCAGTGCTCCTAGTCAGCCAGTCTCCTGTGGGTCTTTCATTTAGTGAAAAGACATTATAATACACTCAAGCACGACAGTCCTCCTAACACACATACTGTTTGTAGGAGGAGCTGCTACGCTTCTGCAAGTGAACAGTTACCAACACAAAATATTCTTGCCACCTCAGAAGAGACTTAACACTTTTGAATTTCAGAGGCTGTCTGCAAACAAGAGCAGCTGGAGGAAGAGGGAGCTATCTGGGATGGAGAAAGTGACATTTATTTGTCCCATCAAAATCCATTCAGGTTTAGCTGAACAAGGCTGTTCAACCACATTGCCCTTCCCTCATGTTGAGTGGGACAGCACTGGCTGCCTGCCAAAAGAGCAACCGAACACAAACCTTGAGGATCCTGACCCTTCACTCCCCAAACACACCTCTGCCATCACCACATGTAGGAATTGCCAGAGGTACTCTCAAACTAAGGTTAAATGCATTCCCTCATCCTGGAAGCCTTGGTGATAAAAGCCTATTTCTCAAAGCACTGCTCTTACAGCCATCCTAGGGAATACACAGTGCTTCCGCAAGCCACACAACCTCAAGGGAGACACCCAGCAAGCGAACTGGTATTTAGCTATGTAGTTGTTTATCACTGCATAATGCACAAGGTCACTGCAACAGAGGCAGGGGAGAAACCAGTTCATCAGGGCAGTTTTCACACAAGACAGTTTTTATCTTACATCTTATTTACTACACGTAGTCACATCAACATATTGCACCAGGAGAGAGAAAGCAGTCTCGACAGACAACCTGCTTTTTCCTATTTTCTGAGAGCTTGACTTGGAAGCTCTGAAATACTCACTGTATTTTTCTCTAGACACAATATATGCCTACAAGTGTCTTAAGTTATTTCTAAAACAGTCAGCAAAAACAAATTATGTGGAAACTTACTGAAACCTGGGCTAATAAAGCATAAGTATCACATATTTGCCACCCGAGCTGAAGAACTGGCAGCAGTAATGATCTGGCTGGGCTTGCTTCCAAGCACCAAATAGCACTGCAGTGACCATAGTCTCCTCTACCTGCTTCTTCCAGACTTGACATATTCTGCCCTGGTCGAGGTAACAGATCCTTATCAGTCTCTCCTCCCACTCCTAAAATTCAGTTTAGGGCTAGACTACAAAAACAAGCAGGCATCTCCGCTTCTATGACCAAATTTGTAACCCAGTCTCAAGCTTATCTTCCCCAATATTAATTCTTTGTCCAATTAGCCTTACTGTTCTCCTGGTCCTGCTGCCTCTTTGGATACATTCTCTCATCCCCATCACATCTTTCACTCTGCCCACTGGTTCCTAATCCCAGCGTGTATCCAGCTTCCCAGCTCCCGGACTCCAAGCTGGTGGTCTTGACTTGTGGCAGCTGGTCAGGAACTCCCATTTACCCCACCCAGACCCAGCCTTTTCTTGCTTGTACACTTAGCCCAGGCAACTTCCCTGCTTTTTCCTACCAGGGAAGGAGAAGTAAATGAGAGCACAGGGAAAAAAGATCCTCTACTTGTATTTTAAATAAATACTTCTTCATACCAGCTTTCCCTCTCCTGCCAACACACACTCTCGTTACTATGCCCAGATCTGCCCAGCCCTGAATTGCAAATGCATGGGAAGTCGTGTTGAATTTCACACAGCTCTTATGTACTGAAACATCCTCAGTACAGCCAAACTCAATTTTCTTCCTTGAAAAATCGAGCAACAATAAAATGTTTCTAAATAGCTCACTTGGGCATAATAATATTTTTCTATCATTCCAATCTCAGAATGAAAGTATTTGGAAAATTTCAACCAAAATGATTCAAATTGAAGCAGGCAACCAGCAAAACATCTTGGTTCAAACCACAGAGGTCTGGTAGTACTATACATGCCGAGAACAGCTTTGTATGTCCCGTTACAAGGAAACTTTAAACCCTTATGAAGTCAGTACTGGAACTGAGTAATACAAAGTTATTTTAGATCTAAGAAAGGTCACACTTAAAAAAAATAAAATAGTTTTATTTACAAAAAAAATTACAGAAACCAATAACCAGCAAGACAACTACAAAAACTGGCAAAACTACAGAAAACTACAGAACTATCACCAGAACTACAGCTGATATAGGTCACACCACAGTAAAGCTGCATCCCATACAAGCAATAGACTATCGCTAAGAAATATCTACTTATTTGATCACTGAACAAATTTTAACTTTACATATATGGCATTTGAAGAACTACTAAAATATGACTGATCACATTTCTCAGCTGATAACGAAAGGCCAATCATGCAAAATTAACTGCAAAGACATTTGTTATGTGATGAAAAACAAATTACCAGTATTTGCTCCTAAAAAAAAGAAATTAGTTTGATTCTTTTCCTTCTAATATCTGTGAAAAAAACGTGACCTCTACTTTTTTCCTAAACCAGTTTTGCTTCTACAATCCCTAAAGAGCGAAATAAAATTCTGCCTTAAATTACAGTAACATAGGTAGGGGGAAGCTTGTCTTTTCAGATTTTACATTGCTGAGATTTTTCTTCTGAAAAAGCTTTCAGGACAATTCCAACAGGAATTTGATTGTGTGATTGATTAATTTCACACACTACATGTGAAACAAACTTTAAGGTTCAACTAGAGCTACTTCCAGACACAAATGAACTGAATTTTTTTCTTTTCAGAAAACATGCAAATTGTGGTAGATATTTTTCTAAGTTATGAGGTGCTTGTCTATTATTCTGAAATACCACTACATTTTTATTATTTTTTCCCAATTTAATAGGAATACAATACTACTACAACTTCAACTTTTACTTATACTGAATTTAAGTTCTCTTAAAAGTAGTGCAAAGTAATATAACAGTCCTCCGTTACTTAAAGTTTTTGAGAGTGGTGAGTTTGTTTTTTTTCCTTAACAGTGGTTAAACTATAATTCCAGAAGTGGATTATTTTACCATTAGTGTTAAACTCTACGTTCAGTAACTATTTGTTGCTAATAACCCCCAAGGGCCCTCTGGTATTTCGTAGAAAAGACCACGCAGAGCTATTTAACTTCAAAAATTAATGAAGAGCAGGTGCAAAAGCCAGTTTTCATAATGGTCTATTTTTGATAAAATAAGCATACTGTAACATAGATGCATAATAAATCTTTATATGCACAGTAGTTACTCCCATTTTTCATGGTTTTGCTATCCGGACAGTTTCAAATTACAACCAACTACTCAGTACACACATCAACTAAGACTCCCTACAAAAAATAATTTTAACTATTACTTCACCATTATTAAACCTTATAGGGAACTTCCCAAGATTTCCCTAGAAATCTTGCAGTCTTCAAAATACCTGTCTTCAAGTTAACAGGTTTCAGTCTAACAAAAGAGAGAACTGCAAATTCCTATGATCAGCCACGGCTGCAAAATTCTACCTTTCAGTCCAACACTGGGGCCAACTCTGACATTGGGGGAAAGGACAAAGTATTTATGTGCCTTTCCAGCGAGATCCCACAAGGCTGGCTCACCTTCATACAGAAATGGTTACAAAGACTGAGCCACCAAAGGTCCATATAAGACAGACTCAGAAGAGCACATACGGTAACTTTTTGGAGGAGGCCTCTCCACTTCTCATTGTTACTAGACTATATAGTATCATTATTATTGATTTTGTATCATTAATGTTGCTTATTTAGTACTGTTATCATATTTGTTATCATATGTTATCATTATTTGGTAGAAGTGCAGCAAATTGCAAGGAAAGACTCCTACAATGGAGTTTTTAGCTAGATTTAAAGCTAGCTGCACAAAGAGCACAGAATCAGGAGACAGCACAAGACCTGAAGCAGACGTACCTGTCACACCACAGTATGGCCTTGAAGGCCTTACCGAACTGACAGGTACCCCTTCACAAAACTGCAACCACTTCAGCACTGTCATTCCTTCTAAACCACTACCTGCAGCCCTGGTGTTAACAACTATTTCAAAGATCTGAGAGAGAAATTGTCATTTTGGAAAGCTGGAGAGCTCTTGAACTGTCTTCTCCGTAAGGCTTTGCGGGCTGCAAGGGGATACAGCTCTGGACATTGTTTCTTTCCGTCTACAAAAGACAAAATATGTCAATGCCTGAACATTGAAAGCAAGTTACTGAAGATAAAGTTTCTTCTTAAACTATCAAAGAAAGTAATTTTTGGTCTGTACTTTTTCCTGTTTATAAGGAGTATGTTTAACTCTATCATTTAATTTATTCTCATGTAATTTTACTTTGAAAATTCTTACATATCACCTTTTTTTGAATACAAGAACTGAGGCCTAGGAGGAAATTACATTGGAAATGGGGTTCTGTGTGGTTTTCCAAAGAGACCACAGATATTTCTTAAATACTGAAAAGGAGAAGACAACTGCACACTGACATGCTACTGACAGGTATTTTATTGTCTTAAATATTTAATTTTGTGAAGTTTACTCTGACAAAAAAAAAAAATCTACCCACTCTTCCTCCCCAACACTATAATTTACAGCACCTCAGACTAACATTTTTAGACAATTCTGCATGCCTGCAGGTTGCACAATTTCCCCTTTTACTAACTTCCATTATTCAATATAGCTAAGGCATAACTTACACCTTATGAATCACTTTTGGAAAAAAAAGGCAATGCAAACTTGCATCTACAATTCATTAGAGTTGTGAATAGCTCATTGAACATGACTTTCACACACTCAGGCAATCCCACCTTCCAAAAGAACATGAGATAAGGTTACTTTAATCCTTTCAAAGAACTGCACTATTTTGCCTTCCTTTTATCCCTTTAAATATCCTTCCTAGTTAAGAAATTAACATTCTCTCTCATACAATTCTTACACAAATTGTACTTTTACTTTTCTGCATCTCTTGTTAATTACATGATGTTATCTCCAGTAATCTATTCATGAAGCACAGATAACTTTGGTTACCAATAAAAGGGAAAACTTAGCATAAATTGCTTAGCACAAAGTTAATCTTATAAAGCAAGGAATAAAGAGGATCTAACAGCTATTATATGACTTATCAGCTTCTCTAAAAGGGTCACTCTACTTTTTTCATGAGACTAATTAAATACCTTAACAATGTCATTGAAACTTCATGAATCTTTCAATAAATTACACCCTGCCTCTACAACATGTTTTCATTTATTAATCTTGCTTAAAATGCAAAGAGCTAGGAGAACCCCATTGACAGTTAAGCAGGGCCACTCAGTTAATTCTTCTTATATGGTTTAAATGCAAAGAATAATGACCACTATAACCTATGACAATTAAAACTAGAGCCATCTGTCACAAGATGTTAATCCTCTTATTTCAGCAGCTACTAGACTTCTTGAAATGCCTTCCTAAAATGGCTACCTTCTGGTGCAAGGAATTGACTTTCCATTCTCTTGTTTAAGAAGCCCTGCTTCATAGATCTTGGATATGGTTCAAAAATTTTCAAGTAGAAATGTATACATCCCACAAACCATGGCTCTTCACATGCAAGTTTCATAGTATTTTCATTTACTATGCACAGCATACAGAAAGGGAACGATTCACTGAAATTTAATAATAAAATGTCTTTTGGTATTTCCTTATAGTTTAAATGACTCATTAGTGTTCCCGTGATGTCTATGACAATCACATAAATCCATCAACGGGAACTAAAACCTAGCAAGCACCATGATTTTCCCCATTAATTTAGCATTATAAGACCTCCTTATACAAAAATTCATGCCTTTAATTTTTGTCCTTCTTGACTGTAATGTATTTAAGGTCAGAGTCATCACAAAACTCAAGACAATGAATGTATGCTACCCATACATCAGTCTTTTCTGAGGGGAAAATGCAAGGAGATGACAACTACTGGTTCACGTATGTGGACTGCACAGATCCAAGTATTACAGGCAGATTGTGTCTGGGAGACAGTGCTTTGGTATTTTCCTCAATTGAGCTGAGAGTAATTTTTAATACTTAAATGTGCTACATAACTTGGACAAGCTTTTCTTTGATACTCCACAACTCCAAGAGATAAGAAAATGTGTTGGGACTTTTAGGTACAAGTCCAGGTCATCTATAAGAAAAATCACCAATGCCCGATTTCACTGTTTAAGGTCTCAAAATGGATTTCAGTCACCATGGAAAACCAGTACGAGCAAGGAGAGAAAGGCACGGAATCCCTTGTTATTTATGCCAACTCATGAGCAAGTAGCTAAAGGACAGGCAATACAGAGAAGGATACTCCCAGCATACTAAGACACTCCCAAACAGTTCAGGAGACTATAGCTAAAAATTAGAACCACTGCATATTAAAAGTATCCCTTTCCAGCAAGTTTCATGGCATTCCTCCTAATCCATCAAGCAGGGACATACTTGTGTTGCAAATGGAGACAAAAATACTCACAACTTCAGTGTGTTTCTATAAGAGAAGTAACAAAGCAGAATTACCTATAAGCAACCAGTGCTACATAAAAGGATTGCTTCACAGACAGGTTTCTTGGACCTCCCTCTGCTTTACCATCGAGGTACGTACATTAGAAAAAGGAAAATCTGCAGGACAAGTGGTCCCATTCAAGAACAATTCTCAGAAAACATTCCAAAGTGAAATATAGGCATAGGAAAGATATGGTTAACTAAATTCCAACTCTAAATTCATAACAGTGCTGATGTGCAGAAAAACCATGCTCCCATCCATCTGTTTTGTATGGCTGAAGGATGAGTGCAGCAAGGAGAGACGGGCCATAACAAAAAATAGCATGACAAGTAAGTTGTAGCAGCTTGCACTGCCTGAAGGAAGAGTAAACCCAAGCCTCTAGATCAGCACACAAACCTAAATAATTTCTTAAACAGGTGTTTTAAACTAATTCATCTGTAAGTTTCAGTTTCACTTTAGTTTGTAATTGTCTTCAGGGGTATGGTGTACAAGACAGTGTGAACATTTTTGTTTAATGCCCTCTAACCTTTAAAGATTAAATACAATATAGAAATATCGCAAATAGAAATTGGAGAAAGAATATAAGGGACATTAGTGTCATTTAGAATTATGAAATCTCCTTTGAAAGAAGGGAATTTCATAATAATTTTATTTAAAGACAATAAAATCCATCTGCGTATTTCTGTATTGAAGGCTAACAGTATTAGGGATATGTAAAAAATTAGGGACTCAAAAGTTCTGGACCTCTTCTGCTTTTCGAACTACTGAGATAAAACATCTAACAAAATTCATACCTTATCCTTGGATTTAGCAGAGACTACTCCATGGAAATATTATTACAGTGTTTAGCAACCTTGTGTATCTTGGTGACCTGCAAGTCACTGATGATTAGAAACAACTCTGAGGTCAGAACTAAACTGGATCATGAAAATCCCATTCAGGATTCCTACACTGCACTCACTCCAAGCTTGAAAGTGCAGTTATAGTTAATTTTAGAACAATTTGAGAACCTCAAAGATAAATATACATGACTTGGGGATGATGCTTCTCCCTTCAACAAAAAAATGCTCAGATTGCTACAAAAAAGTCAAGCAGCAGCCAGCTTTATAGAAGACAAATATTAGAATTGCTGCTAACCTGGACTTTGATCTGTATTAGAAAATGACATTTCAGACCTGACTATTTAGTAGGTAAATTACCCGATTCCTGATTTTTAATTCTGTACGGAAATCTCATTTTGGTGATGTTTTACACATCTCTGACCTTGCAAACACTTTGATGCGAGAACTTTACATACCCAGAGCTCCCAACGTGCCTGCAAGTACTACTCGTGTTGCATATGAAGGCCTGAACTTTTTTCCTTTTTGAGTATCCTACAGTCAACTCATAATATTCCTCTACATTAACTCATTTTACTGTAAAGAGCAGTTATGACTTACTTTTTTATAATGAATGAAGCATTTTTTCCTTTCATATTGTAAAGAAATGTCAAGTACTGAAGGTGCAGAAGGTGAATAAATACCAGTTTATAGATTTTTTTTTTGTATTGTGATGACATAAACATACTGAATTATCTTTTAAAATGACATTTTTTAGCTCAGTGAAAATAGCTTAAGAGAATTATACTATCACGTAGGACTCTAGTTATAAATGTATTTTAGTTCTCTATTCAGTTTTTAAGCACTAGATTCATCTTACTGCATTATAGTAGGAAGTCAATTGTATATTTTAATTGGATTTCTTTATGAGTCTTGACTTCTGCAAAGTATTTTTTTAACAGTGCCTAATTAATGGTTACATAGCTCTATGCATAATACTTTTTCCTCTTTGCCTCGATAAAAATTTGTGTTTTGCTCACAAGGCTTAAAAAGCTTCAAATTTCAATCATTCAGATGCATCAAAACCAATATACATAGCTATATACATATAAAAATATATCTAAATCAAAACTTTTTTACTGTGAGGGTGACTGAGTGCTTGCACAGGTTGCCCAGAGAGGTGGTGGAATCTGCATCCTTAGAGACACTCAAAAGCCATCTGGACATGGTCCTGGGCAACCAGCTCTAAGTGGCCCTGCTTGAGCACGGAGTGGGCCAAGGTGAGCTCCAGAGGTCCCTGCCAACCTCAACTATTCCGTGATTCTGTATTTAGCAGGTACTCAAGTTGAGGCTGAAGAAAATCTAGCATCATTAACGGGAGTGTGCGTGTGTGTGCGTGCAGAATTCTACAACTCTGGATTCCTTGGCAGTGCTAAACAGCAATCACTTAACAGAAAGGTAAATGACTAACTATGAAATATAAATTCACAAGTTTTCTGTCCGATTTTAATATCTACAGAGCATGTGCACACTGGAGCAAGCATGACAAGTTAAAGGGTTACTGCATTTAGAAACCATCTATCTCTCTCTTATTTAATAGCTGTTACCATCATGTTTAGCTGCTGCTGCTCCTCCTGCAGATGGGAATTCATTGATATGATTAAATTTGATGGTATGATAATGTATGGTAATCGTGATTAATCAGAAGCCCACTAGCAAATGGAGGATGTTGGGTATTATGTCACCTGCATTTTAAACTGCATTCCCTCTATGCCAGCCTGACAAAATTTGACAGCTGGAGGGATCTCATGCTGCATCTGCTTGCTACTACTTATAGATCTGATAAGAGAAAGTGCCCATCATTCCTTCACTATCTTAAGTGATGTAATTACAGGGCTTTGCAGTCAAGTTGTGAAAACAGTAAGTGTGAAAAATGAAAGCTTTTTGCTAGCTGCTGAACAAGCTCTGTCTCACATCTGCAAGGGCTATAATCTGAAAGAAATGTAATTTGATGCAGCAGTCTCATTCAAACATGATTTGCATGAAATGCTGTATAAAGCACTATCCAAAAAATGTCAATCAACGCCACCTGATACCATGTATCCTGTTAAATGAAAACAAAATGCTTTCTACACTACCTGTGATCTGCTACTGCTACACAGTAATAGAGTGAAAATTTCATTTACTATTACTCATCACAGTAAAGCCATAGCTAAAACAGAACAATTGTGAGGAAGTATGAGAAAAATTTTCACAAGTGGCTTTTTATTTCCATTAACAGTTTGCCTCCTACATACATATTGCTGCAAGCATGTACAAGTTACTCATATCATTACTTACTAAATACCGGTTTAAAACAATCGACTGTATTCAGATGCAGCACTGTTTAAGTTGTCCTTACTGTGAGTACTGGAAAATATGAGCCATGACCTTGGTAACAGTTGCTAAAATCCTTATTCACTCATAGCAATTCATAATCCAATTTGAAACAATGGAAAAAAAAATTCATTCCCTATTTGCATTTCCCACAACGAACAGCAAACACTATCGCAAGGAGTTTTGTTTTCAAAAGCACTGCAAACTTCTGCTTCTATGTACTACAAGAGGTGTTTACATAAAGGCATACCCACGAACCCAGGTACGTTGTAGTATCTATTAAACTGCCTCAAATTTGCTAAAATGGTGTTATAGGCTGATCCAAGTCAGTCCAAGGGCCAATTTGGGGAAAAACAGGTAAATCATATTCTAATGTACCTTTTATAATTCTTTTGCATAGCACTAATACATTGTTTGTCTAAAAGAAATGTTTCAAGCAAATGAGGGGCAGTAAACTTTGTTCTGGGTAACAACTGGGCACCTGTTTAAAAACCTCTCACAGATTAAAGCATAAAGAAGTGTTTAAAAGCAGTGTCTGAATTCCAAACAACACTTGCAAGCTCAGAATTTGTCTAACTAGAGCTTTCAGAAATGGGGAAGAAACTGAATCAAAACTAATCAACTGACTTTCACAGCACCCATTTAAGACAACACCTGACGTCCGGGAGATCAAGTACAAGCATGCTGAATGGGAACATAAAGAAAGTTTACTAAGGTTTTTGCAGTTTAAGGAAAGAAAAAAAAAATATCAAGTATTCTTTTGGGATAAAGATGATTTTGAAAGGAAATTGTAAGGTAAGTTCCAAAACCAAATCATGTCAAAGCCCCCTGAGAATTAAAAAGACATGTGATGTAGAATATTCACAAGGGCCCGAGGACACGTTGCTCTATTAAAGTCTTATTTTTATACTGAATAAAACATAATTTACATTATACAATTCAACTTTCAGACCTGAATTCAACAGCTACTTGAAAGGTACCCTATGCACTAAGATGTCCTATCAGAGTAGAAAAGATTTGTGCATTAAAAACTATCAAAGTCTTCCTAGCACAAACTAGTCAGGCAGACATTACTGTCACTTCATCTTGTGCTTTGTGCCGTTTCAGACTATATCTAACCACACCTCTGAAACTCAAGTTGACCAAAGTTACTAAAATGTGTCTGTGGCATGGACACCTGCCCAGCTCGCACCACACCCAGGGTGTCAGGTTAAGGACAGCAGCTAAACTGGAATTTATCCCAGTTTTGGAATTTATCACAATTTCCTGAAAATTCTCCTGGCAAAGGGCAGACAGCTGCATTAACAGGCTCTGCTCTCTGCAGCAGTTTCAGAGAAGGATCCAGGACAGAGACAGATGGGGAATGGCCCCAAATCTCCCTCCTGCCTTGAGCAGTGTGAGGCAGGTTCTCCCCAAGAACTTCTTTACTCTAAATACTCTGTTTCCAGCCCCAAATTCAGCTGCTAGGTATCTCTCATAGTTTCCTGTTGAAGAATTTTGGTAGTGTAAAACACTTTCCTTCTGCCATGTTCTACCCCAAAACGGATGATAACACTTGCTCCACTTCTATATGTCCTTAAAAAAATTTCACACAAGCGTGCCGCATATGAAAATTACTTCAGTGCTGATTAAGTTAAATAATGTTTGAAGCAAAAACTATTTTAAAATTTTTCATTGGGCAAACATCAAAATATTTCAGATACAGAATGTGCTGCTGGACTCACATAAGAGATTAAGAGATCTGGACCATCAACTTAGCTCACAAAAATTGCCATTTGAAAGCAAACAATTTTTCTAATTTCATATTAAACAATGAGCTGGCCTCTACAAGAGTCCGTTAGCAGCAGTCCACGTGGAAGGTGTTTAGAAACACCTCTTCCATTTACTATTTAATTTCTTCTTTCCTTATTTTACCCCACCCTTCTTCACAAAACACAGCAGTTAAAGAGAAATTAGCTCAGATAATAAACAACATAGGACAGAACCCACAATCGTCCTTCTTGTGTAACAAGAAAGGCCACAGGCTCCATACCTGCACTGGGGCATCTGCTTAATGAGAGAACACGTGAAAAATACAGAAGACCCATACAACTAGTCTACGAACAAAGCTTTCTGTCACCTTCCTTCAGTCCCCAAAGTAGACTCTTATTTGTGAAATATCAACCATGACACTGACACACTAACTCAGAGAAAGGTATTTTAACCACTTTAAAGCAAAGGTAGATGAAAAAATAAGACCTCCAGAGTACTCAGTCAAATAGTTAGCTTAATCCGTTCTTTAAACAGTTTAAAGAAAGCACACAGTTGGCACTTGCACAGTTCCAGGTTAACTCAAATACCTGGCAAAATATTAGCATTAACTATGCTTGAAGATTGGATTACAATCAACTACAGCTACCTGAAGAGTACTTTGCAATTTAAACAAGTGTAGAAGCCTTTGCAGAAGTCCTGGTTAGCACAAGTTCACCACATTTCTCAGCTGCTAACATGCCTCAGATCCACCATTTATTCAGTCCTAATCAGTTCAGCATAGCTCTCAAACATCATTCACACTAAGTCACCTTGAATGCTTACAGAGTAAGAGATAGACAACTTCCTTGCTTGATTCAAGATTCCTGTAAATGTTAAAATAACTTTAGGTAGTGAACACAAACAGATTCATTCCATTATGTCCTCTCTAGCACTTCCTCTCTAAACATTTAAGGGGTTAAGCTTTAAGTAAGAAATGCTTTAAGTAAGACATAATTAAACAATAAACCCTACCCTGAAATATTCAAATTTAGATTCAAGGTTAAGTGAATTTAATCAGTCCCAATTCCAAGTAGGTTCAATCCTAATCCACACTACTCTGATTTAATACTACATTATTTCTTACCATTTAGAACTCAAACCAATACGCTAACACGCTCATTACAACTTTGCTCAACTCTTCAATTACATCTTTCTGCAAAAGGCTGTAAGAATTAACCATTACATGGTTACAAGTCACTTCATTAGCCCTAAATTAATAACACCTGGTTTCCAATAGATTTATGACTTGCAATTGATTAGCTCTGATTGAAGCTCTTCCCGTGCTTGGAAGAGGTTTGCTGAGAGGCTTCTCTCCTAGAAAAGACAGGAACTCAGCAGCAATTTTTCTTTTGGTTAGGGCACTAGCTTCTTTAGGTCTCTCCCTTGCAAGAATTTCATTAGCTTTAATCTTTCTACCTCTGCTACATTCAATTAAAATAAATCATCCAGCTCAAAGTTAAAAGGGGAAAGCAGACTACAAGTATCTAATTCTAATCCCAGAGTTTTTTTGAAACAAAGCAACCAGAAAAATCAGTTGACTATTTTCATTTGATTAGGCAATCCTAAAAAGAAGAGCAAATTCATTTTATTGGATATCCGATTCTTTCTACAATGAGGAATAGGATGAATGAACTATAGTCTGGAATACTTCTTTGATCTTTTTCAAATGGCTTGTCAGTGAAGTTGTCTAAGCATTACTGTACTGCTATAAGTCAACATTTACACATAAACAAGTGAATTATAATGGCACAAAGGCATTTTGACACGTAGCAGAGCAAAAAAGGTAGTTCTGCAAGATAAAAGGTTCAAGTTAGAAAGTAAATTTGACTTCAGCTCAAGAGCTAACATACTATATTTAATAAAACAAACATGAGATATGTACACAGTGACACTTAATTCCTAATCCTAATATGACTGATAACCTATGCAAAATTTATAAAGTACTTTAAAAAGGAAGTTCTTATTATACCCATTTTATAACTCAGTGAATCATGGAAAGATTAAGTAACTTTCTCAGGGTCATATAGCAGGTTACTGGTTGAAATAGAAAAAACACACCAAAACACTCAGAGCAACCAAATCACAGTACTGGATGCTCTTAGTTAAGATAGCCCTCCTCCTCTTTATGAAAAAAGAATTACATTGATTCTTTGCTAGTGCATTGCTTACATAAAAAGGCAGCAAGTAGTCAAGTATTTTCCTTCAGGCAAAAGGAGCAAGAGTCCTACCAAAAATGTTCAGTGTATTTTATTCCATTTTAAGAACTGTTGCATACAAATTAGCTACATTTGCAGTACTTCCCAGCTTGCAAAACCAGAAGTGAACAGAATTAAAATCTAATTTCACAATCAAAAAAAATTAATTTCCAATTTTTCCACATTGATGTAAACGCACCTCAAAGATGTCAATTACAATGCCTTTACAGATATTCCTTGTCCTCCAATCTCTTTTCCATCCCAAATTGTGTTTATTGGCAAAGCAACTTAGTGTCAAAGGAAAAGAAATGCAAGATACTTGTTTTCATAAAAAACAGTAAGAATTACTTTTAAAATGTTAATAAGGTCTCCACATAATACTAAAGGCTGTTGAAGAAAACTATTTCCTTTGAAAATTACACTATTTTTAAATAGGACAATATCTCTGGTTAAAGTGTTGATGATGAAATTATATAACACGAATTTACTCAATGAAACTGCAGTTTTACTGCCTAATGTTTTTATACTTCACAGAAGAAACACGGCAATTTAAAACCTCAAGTTACCATACAAAATACATACACCACAATTCCTCAGCTAGATATCCTGTACAAAAAATACTCTGTGTCAAAAATAACCAGGTATGCACGTGGCAATCAAAAGGCACAGCAGGTTTCAAAATCTGTTTCTTTCAAGTACATCTGATCTCTATGCACGTAATTTACTGTGTGATACTACACAGATGTTCACAAACATCTACTTTCCTCCTTCAGCACTGCACACATTAACAGAGGATAATTTTTATGTGTTTTATATATTTGGGAAACATCATATATGGAGTCTTTATTTGAAAATATTTAAAGGCAATATTGCACAAACTATTTTTTCTTTTGCTTATTTTGATACTCTGCAAATCACTTGAACTAAAAATTTAGGACAACAAAACTGAAATGATGAGAAAAGGTCTAGAAGCATGCACTCTCTCCATTCACAGAATTAAAAAAAAAAATCAAGTGAAATTAGCCTAGTGAAGCAGCTAAGTGCCTTGTTTGTTTTAGGAGTTAGAAACATAAGAGAAAGCAAGGTCATGCAATGCCACTCCTATTTTTTATATAAAAAACATGAAGGCATTTAAATGCCTGAAGTAATAATAAAAATGATTGCTGATTTTTAAAATAAATACATATTACTGCTTTTTAAGCTTAGGGATTATTTCAAATAGCCTTTTATTATATCAAATAAAATAAGGATTCTATTTATACAGAAAGAGTCAAGTAATAAAATGAAGCCCATATTCCTTAAGATAAGATGCATTCATGCCTCTCCCACTGGAGAGGCTGGTTCAACAATTTTACAGTTAAACAGAATTAATTCTACTCTCAAAAATCCATTGACCTTAAGCTTTTAACAAACATTTTCAACTGCAGAGTGTATTGTCAATATTTACAAATCCTTAAAATTATATTTCACTAGAACAGCTTTTATTTGCTATATTAATATTTCCTTGCAAATGTATGCTTATCCATATCAGAGAAGAAGAAACAGCTGCTACTCACAGGAAATCTCTGGGGTCCTACAGCAGGTCTAGGCTGGGCTGGAACTGGCAGCAAGGGCACTGAAACAAGAAGCACCTTTTAACACCATTTGATTTACCTAACAGTTGTTGCTGTTATTTCCAAAATCAGTTGCAATAAGCTGCCATGATTAAAATCCACTACATTTACCCTCACATGTCACAGTTCTTACAATTAACTTTAAGCAACCATTCCCTCCCCTGCAACATGCAACAGGGCAATTAGGATTCTCCTAGTTAATTTACATAATTTAATTCTGCGTTTTCCAGAATTAAATTGCTCCTTGTTGCAGGAAGGAAAGCTGGAATACTTATTCAGCCAAAGATGTCTCTTAGACAAAGCTGACAGAGACTCTAACAATAATTTCATGTTTCAAATAGAAGGATGCATGATTAATTTGCCTTCTCAACTTCAGGCCCCTCAAGATTTCCTAGGTATCTCCCAGTCTCACCACCAACCTCCCACAACAAGCATGGGCATGAGAGGAAATACCTGGCACAAATCACTGTTCACAGGAGGGTAAAATGAGGCAGGCAGTGACAATTAACAGCAAGCAAAAACTACTTAATCTGGCCTTGCCACCATAATGGTATATGCAATATGGTTTGTCTAATCAGAGAACTGCTGATCTCAGATGAAAGACTGCTAATTTGTAAAGAGATATCAAGAAGAATTAGGAGACCCTCCTCCTCAAAAATAACCTCTAAAATTAGTATTTCAGGGGGATTAACACGGATGACTTGTCCATACAACTGCATTTCAAAAGACTAGTCACAAAAAAATATTTCCCAAAACATTCACTTAATATTATGGCATAATGCACAAAGCACCCACAGCTGGATCAGTTTGGGGACTGAATCTGTATTTGGATCCCTGGTACAGACTGTAATGACAGATTTCCCATTTTCCAGCACACTTTTTATTTCCTGTCCAAGTTGTCTAAGTGGTTAAAAATACAGATGTTTCAATGTTAAACAAAAAGCCAAGAGAAGTTAAATAAAGCATTTCAAACAGCACTGAATATGTTCGCTCATTTACTAAGAACTTCTAGTAAAGTTACTTTTCTTCAGTTTATTTTTAGCACTTCTGAAAGTGACAGAAAAACATTTTCCACACAGGGTTAAACATTGACTTTGTAGACAACTACTGCAGTACACTCCAGAGCAGGAAAGATGTTACGAAATGCAGATAGTTTAAGGGAGAAGTTGGGTGCATTTCCCAAAGCAGGAGTTTGTTAAGATTCCTAAAAAAAAAAAAAAATCCCTTTTTCCTTGCTAACTGAGGCACAAGAACTAATGCATTAAGTGGTTATTTTTAGTTCATGTCCATATCTGGCTTCTATCCACTTTTGTTAAGTACTTGTGGTTCACTAGTTCATGGACTGATGGGGTAAACTAATTGCACCAGTCTTTCAGCACTGAAGGACTGTGTGAAAACTTTGTATCACGTTACATGAGAAAATTAGTTGAACAGTCTCATCTTGGCTTCTAATGAACATCTGTCGATATCAAACAGCCATGGCCGCCTGGAAAAAACTGACAGGGTGCTCTTGACAGACCTAGGACCAAAATAGCTCAGGTATTACAGGTCAGAGAGGCACTGAGAAAAATCACCTAAGGTGGGAAATGTAGAGAAATGTCAACTGATCAGGGCACTTGTGTCTATTTCAGTATCCTGCCTCTGGCAGTAGCATATAGAGAGATATATATTTAGAGGTTTTAAGCAAATTAATTTAATACTCAAGAAAGACAGTAGTTCAGACTCTTTGCCCTTTCAATCCTTGGACACTTGCTGAAGCAGCAAAGTCGTCTCAAACAACCATTCATCTTCCTGATGTCAAATCTTCCATATGTTTCAAAAGTATGTTTCAAAAATAATACACAGCATGTTGTTAGACACTATTTTAAGAAGATCAAATTGCTTTTGGCTGTAAATTCCAATGCTACATCTGAAAGATGAAGAAGCAATTCCCATACTGATTATTATAACGTAATTTTTCCCAAGACATCAAACAGTTTTTAAAAGGTAAATGGCATACTAATCTACTGAGCTGCCATAAACTGCTCATTAGTTCACATCAATTTTGGCAGCACTACAGTATCCATGAAATAGTTATTTGTAGTATAAACATTAAGGGGAAAAAAACTCAGTATCTATTATCACAGGTTGAATTAGTACTTCATAATACATCTATGTACAGTTCTTCAGTGTTTGTGAATTGATCATACTCAAATTTGGACATGCATTCAGCCAAAAATTACTACTTACAACTCAAAACTAATTTACAGCATAGGACACAAAGAAAAGAGAAAACTGTATGACAAGCAAGCAGCTAAAAGACATGGGATTCAAATGCCACAAAAGGCACAACTGAACAGTATTTGCAGCAGGTATGTGCAGAGGCTCACATCACCAGTTTAGGGGTTCTGATAGACTGAGGCCTTCTTAATCATTTACAAAACTTCAAAGACTAAAAAAATGTAAAAATTTGTCTGAAACAAAACTGACTTGAAAGTAACTGATTTTTTGAACCAAGATCCAAGGCCAGGCAGGAAGATGGCAGCCACTGTAAGAGATTTGCCTTTGAGATATCAAAAGAATAAGCCAATGATCAGATTCTTCAAGAGTGCTTCAACTCACTTTCAGGTTGGAGTAGCTGGCTACTAGAGCTCTTACACATGTTATTTTATTCACATGAAAATTTTGTAACAACCTACCAGGAGGTTTGAGTATTTCAGAAAATACTGATATACTTGACCCACTTCAAGACTAACTCAAACCAAAAATATGTTGAGAAAGTATATTTCTATGATTTTCAGTTAGAAAAAGTGTTCCCGGCACTGACAATTAGAAGCATGTAAGCTTAATCCTGCCATAAAATTAGAAAGGAAAAAATGCCAGTCTACAGTAAAACATGACAGTACATCATTAAAATTACCAGAACCTAAGTGTGCATATCATGCACTTCCAGACATGGCATTATTAGCTTCCAGGCATCACATTTTCAACAACAGAATCCCAATAAACTTTGCACCTATTTGACTGTATTCTCCAATGTGTAAAAACTCTCATATATGTGGAAATACATTCAGCCACGAAGGGGCAGGACATCATCAAGAACATTAAGTCAATCTGATCTTTCATACTTCCTGTTACCATGAAATGAATGATGCTGCATGTGAAACACATCCTAATATTGTCAACTACCAGTCTCCGCCTATCAGGGCCTCAAGCAGACGGATTAAACTGAGGATGACTTTTTAAGTGGAAGTTTAGAGCAGCTCTCCCTACCCTGGAATTTCTGTCTACCATTTGCCTGCAGTGACTCCTTAAAAATTCATCTAAATATGCAAACGCCATTGAAGATTTTAGAATTATGTTCATCTTCCCTGAAGAAGACTACTAATATCCTACACATTTTCCTTAGGTGTGCAAATGTATACTTTCAGGTAACATAATTGTACCACTGCAGACTAAAAGACTGAGATGGCCACTACTCTCAGCCACTGCAGAAGACTCAGCTTCCCACACATGCTCTCTAGTCAAGAAGATTAAAACTCTACAGTGATTTAAAAGACTGCATTTTAATAGTATGCTGCACACGTAATAGCAGAAATATTCAGTAGTCTTGCCAAGGATTTCTTCAGTAAAATGGATGGCACAAAGGTATTTCTTATGAACCAGCTGTCATCAATACATATAGCAAAGATCTTCCTCACTGGAATATAGGTCTTACACCATTCAAAAATTGATCACTCATTCTCCAGAGCTGCTTATTCTGAGAGGACAACTAGACTTTTACCAGTCAAGAAATGAATGTGCACACAAGGTCAGCATACACAAGATTTAAAAAACAAAAAAACCCACCCCAAAACCAACAAAAACCCCACACCTACAAATCCAGTATTCAGGATCTCCTAACATGCAGAAGGTACACAACTTTGTTAAAATGAGGATCTGCAAGTAAAGACAGGAAAAAAAGACTATGCTCAAGACAAAGCAAGGCCCCTGGAACACCCACAGTGCCACAGATGTAGTGGTAAGGCCTGAAGCCACCTGATAACGTGAAGAAAAAAGAAAACCTCAAGACAAAACAAAGATGATACACTGGTATACTTTTGACATTAGGCAAAAGCAAAAATCCTCAGTAGCCACTGCTTGCATTAGGAAGACACTTGTTCACCTAGATACAGAAGATTTGTTGACTGTTTCACGGGAGGAGAGGAGAGGCATCTAGAATAGTCTAAAACCAATTTCTGCTTTTCACAAAACAGTAACTATTGCTTTGGAAATGTTAGGAAAATACAAAGAAGGCATAAATCCAAGACTAAAGGACTTTTTGGACTGCTTTCAGATAATCTGTCCTGATGCATAATTTGGTGGGAAAAATTGATTTTATTAGACAGGAAAAAGCAAAATAATCTCTACAATGCAGCTACTGTGAAGCCATGTATGAGAAGCCTAATAGATCTCTATAAACTGGCAATATCCTACCCTGCCAAATTCCTACTTTTCATCAGTCAAATAAATGAAGCAAAGATAGCACTGCCTTGGAGTTGTGCTGATTTGAAGGGGAAAAAAATACAGAAGACCTAATGGTAAATATGCATAAATATATTAAGTATTTCTATGGGTGAAGAATGGATCGAGAGCAGCCCTGAGGAGAAGGACATGGGGCTGCTGGTTGATGAGAAGTTCAACACGACCCGGACATGGGCACCTGCAGCCCAGAAAGCCAACAGTATCCTGGGTTGCATCACAAGCAGTGTGACCAGCAGGTCGAGGGAGCGGACTCTGCCCCTCTAGTCCGCTCTTGTGAGACCCCCCCCCATGCAGTACTGCCTTCAGCTCTGAGGATCCCAAAACAAGAAGGACATGGACCTGTTGGAGCGAGTCCAAAGGAGGCCACGAAGATGATCTGAGGGCTGGAGCACCTCTCCTATAGAGACAGGCTGAGAGAGTTGGAGTTGTTCAGCCTGGAGAAGAGAAGGTTCCAAGGACACCTTAGAGCAGCCTTCCAGTACCTAAAGGGGCCTACAAGAAAGCTGGGGAGAGACTTTTTACAAGGGCATGGAGTGACAGGACAAGGGGCAATGGCTTCAAACTGGAAGAGGGAAGATTTAGATCAGATATTAGAAGAACTTCTTCACTATGAAGGTGGTGAGGCACTGGAAGAGGTTGCCCAGAGAAGCTGTGGCTGCCCCATCCCTGGAAGTGTTCAAGGCCAGGTTGGATGGGGCTTTGAGCAACCTGGCCTAGTGGAAGGTGCCCCTGCCCATGGCAGGGGTATTGGAACCAGATGGTCTTTAAGGTCCCTTCCAACCAAACCATTCTATGATTCTATGATTTACTGTGTCTGGTCCCAACAGAATCACAAATCAGAGCTATGTAGGTGTCTTTTTTTTTTTTTATCCTCCTAGGGATTAAAGACTTCCTAAGTAAGTAGTAATGTTCACAGCTCTGCTGAGAGCTGCCTTAAAAAGTCCAGCCCAAAGAGTGCTCGTGTTAAGTTACAGAAAAAACATTACTTTCAAGCTGCGAATCAAACAATCACAAATGTGGCACTGAAAGGAGAACTGAGGGCATGTGTCTTGTCAAGTAAGAATAGCAGCTGGTACCTTTCACATAGCAATTACAGTGCAAGGAGTGCCTCAGTGTATTCTCCCTGAAATAGGTGCGTGGTCATTCTGTGAATACTCACCGAAGCTGGAATGATGTGGGAAATTATAAACTGCAGTACTTACCTAGTTTTGAAAACTGACATTCACAACTTTTAAAAAGCACATTCTCTTTTCAGTTTCCATTTTTACTGCTCTTTGCAGACTTTAGAGTAACAAAGATGACAAAGAAGTTGAAAAGGCTTTACTATTTCAGCTGGCCACAGTCCAACAACATTATGTCTTACTTCAGGTTAAACATTTGTTTCAAGCTTAAGGAAAAAAATATCAGTCTAAAGCACACTTCCATGAAGTGATAAACAAACAAATTGTTGCATCTCTGGCAAGATGAGTCATGCTCGCATGACTGGGAAGCTGTTCAGAAAGCTCACCTTGCACAGGTGTCACTACTGTCCCCTTGAAATGTGGATTTATGTGTATGTTCTTCGGTTGCTGAGGTGTCACTGGAGGTGGAGTCATCATTATTCTAGGTGTTTCTATCTGAGGGGGCATATGTAGCCCTGGAGGAGGAGAAGAATGATGCTGATGCTGTAAAGGAAGCAGAGATTGTAACTGTTGCTGCTGCTGCTGCTGCTGTTGTTGTTGCTGCTGCTGCTGTTGTTGTTGCTGCTGCTGCTGTTGGTGCTGGAACAGACTCCTAACAGGTTGCTGGTGTGTTGGAATTAACCTCTGTGAATGAGTCTAAAGTCAGACAAAAGAATAAAGTCAATAAGCTTTAAAGTTAAAATATCCTAACATAAACCAGCACAAAACTAAGACACCTTTGGAGAACAATTAAGGCCAAATATGAACAGAAAAACTTCTTTCCCATATCATCAACTGGAACTGTTAAGAACCATCAGCACAGCAAAGCAAAGGAACAATCAAAGACATTCATGTGAAAGAGAGGATGGCAAAGAGCAAGGAAGCACACAGGGAACACAGACATTCATTCACTCATTTTTAACAGTGAAACTGTCTAATTTCATGTCTTAGGGTTTTGCATATGTCACTGGAAACAGTTGTCAACTGCAACAGGGTATACCTGATGATCACTAGAAATCTGAGTCCTAGTATCAAAACAAATCCACTAACTTGTCTCATGTATAGAAGAGCCTCTCTGAGAAAATAGACCTAACAGTAGCAACAAAATTCAAAATACAAATAAGCTATATTCTTAAGATATCAGTGCAGCCCACGTACCCATACTGCTTGAAGAAAAAACTACTTTAAAGATATGTTTCAAAGGTACTTTTTGTACCTTTGAAAAGGTACAAAGTCTCCTGCTGCTCAACGCTCTCCAACACAAATGGCCAAAATCAGTTATAATTTAAAAAAAAAATTATCATGTTTCTCTTCGGAGACATTCTTCTGCTTCTGAACTCACTGATAACTAGATATCAGTCCTAGTCCAGTAACTTCCAAATAGTAGCGCAAGAAGAGTCCCAAACAGGCAATCTTTTGGTAACAAAGATGTGACACAATTTTTTTTCAGCAGCCATATACATAAAGCAAAGCAGCTACAAAGTATGCACAAGAAGAATACTGTGATGAGCACAAAAATGTTTACAACATTTAAGATCAAAATAACTAGCAAAGACTGCAACAATACAGAAAAAAAATTATTCCACCTTCACTGTTTTAAAACACGAAATATTCTACTGCAGGGCTCTCAATCGCTGAGATATCCACCGACTCCTGCTAGTGATCAGCACCTAGAGTTACTGCTGTTGGAAAAAATCCCCTTTACTTAATACAGATGACCTTGTCCTGCAAAGACATACACAGGCTTTGTTCTACAATCTCAGCTCCCGATACATTTTATGACAATTAACAAAAATAAGTGTGGGCTACCTCTTGATCACACTCTTGCTGGGGTTTGGGGGTTTTTTTGGATGGAAAAATCAACATCTTTTAGACTGTGATACAAAGCATGGAGGATGGGGCCGGGGGGGCAGTGCGGACAGTAACAAAGCTAAATTTAATCTGAAATCCCAAGATACTAATTTATCTGGTGGTGATTACCTTCCTAAGGTTTTATTTGCCTCCATAGTAGCACCGCAGGTACAGAAAGAGATTTTTTTAGAAGTATCAGCAAAAATATTAGTTTGATAAAAAACAAGAAATATTAATAAAATGGGACTGAACATGTTTCTGTGTTGCATGTAGAGAACTTCTCAGAGGAATTAACTTTTTCCTCCATCCTTATGCAAACCAGTAGGTAAGGTTGATTGTGTTTTATGAGTCAAAATCACTTTCCATTTGGAGGCCTTGAGATTCCTCAAGTTGAGGTCTGTAACAGGACTAAGCACATACTTTCACAATCACCATGTTATGCAAAGCCCATCCTGCCTAACAGTGTCCTGAAAGAGCAAAAAGTGCACTTTGGAATATATATTCCACATTTGTAAAGATTCACAATTTAGAATGCATTTCTCCACAATTTCCTGAAAGTATGGTTAAAGAATACTAAGGATTAAAAAGTACCATTGTTGATGGCTGGTTTGGCAGCAGTGCAGGCCTGTGATCCTTCATTCTTCCCCTATCATTATTGTCTCTCCTTTGTTCTCCCATTCCATGGCACATAACTGAGCCTCCTCTTCGCCCTCCTCTCCTTGAGCCATACCGTCCCTGTTTAAGCTGCCTTTCCCTCTCTTCAAATTCAAGTAATGCTGCTTTGGCTTCTGCAGAAAGTTCTGTTAAAAGAGAATGATGGGGGAAAAAAATATTTTAGCTTCATACTGAGAAGATGGAAAATACAATTAAAAAAAACATCGCTAGAACTACAGAAGCATCCCTGCAAAGAACAAAATTTGCAGGCACTTTGATCTCCTTTAGGTGGCATGTTAACATTTCACTAAAGACATCTTTAAAAGGAAAAGGCACAGAGATACTTGTGTCTGTTGCACAGGCGAAAAGCAGCAGGTAAATGAAAGAAACATGAACAAAAAGGTTTATTTGTTTGCTTTTTTTAAAATGCTATTGAAGTTTGCCTTATAGCATAAGAGGAGGCTGTGGCTCCTCTCACATTTTTGTCATCTTAAACACCTCACATGCAAAGATGTCAGGTAGTACAATGAAACTCCCAGTAAACATTACAATAAAGGATACATCGAGTCTTCCATATAAACAGATTTTATCGGCCAGACTCTTTGGCATACTGGTCTGTTCCAAAGAAGGACTTTCTGGTCCCTGAAGTGTTTCTATGTATGTAACTACACAATATTTATTCTATTCCATGCGGTTTAAGAACCAGCTGTACTTTACAAGTGGCAATTCCACTTAAGAGAGAGCACACTTTGAAATCTGTGCTTAGCTCAAGTCAAATACATGGCCACTGATAACAGCCACCCAACTCGCATCACAGGTAAACACCAGAGAACAGATGGTACTCAAAGACTGCCAAATTTGCTTGAAACCTGGGACAATGCTGATAACATTAAGAGAAAACCATGCAGTAACAGGCCCAGGTAATCAAACTACTTGGAAATACAGAGAAAGTCTACAACAAACTTCATGAAACCCACCATGACGGTACCAGCAGTGCCATCATGAGGTTTCAGTTACTTAAAGGGGATAAACCTTAACCCAATATGCAGCTGAAGGTTTTGCCATGTACCAGTCAGACCCCTTGTTACCTCTAAAATTGACTTCTGCCTCTAATAGGGCAAAATTAAACTACTCTACAAGAAACACACTCCTGACAAATAAAAACATATTTTGAATTTATATAAATGGCCATTAGTGCAAGAATTCCAGTTTTCCATTTAAAAAGCCTGCTCTTAATGTTAAAGGAGACTGGGTACAGTGACCACTTTTCAGGACAAAGTGTTTCTACTTGCTAATACTACACATAGTGGCTATAATATCCGAAGATCAGAATAAAACCAGTTTGTATTTGGCAGCTGAGACACTACTACAACGTCTTCACATCACTACGTATCCTCCATCAAGAATACGCAACTAAAGCAATTAGAAAACTATTAAAATGTCTTGCGAGTCTAAAAGTCAAAGCTACTTAAACCACCATCTTAAATATCTTTATAAGTAATCTCAATTAGTCTTTGAACTTGAGGATTGACAGAAGGGCAGAAAAGGGTGAGCAGCATGCATTCCCACTGTGGCAGTTGTTCTTACTTAGCTACAAAAACTACCTGCACAACTGAGCTGCAAAGACTGTAAATCTGCATGTCCCAGTTTTCAGAGGTATTCAGCACCTCCAGAAAGCATGGGCTTTTTGACTTTTAAAAGAAAAGTTTAGAACTTGCTGACTGTCTAAGAACACAGCAAACATGACGGACTCCTAAAAGCCCAGGATCTACCATACAATTTACCATTTCATTTCTGCATGTTGGTGACAAGTTTCTCTACCTTCTTTTCTCTCCCCTCTGACACTGCAGTTAAGTGGCATAAAGCCTCAACTGAGTGGCATAAATCACACCAGATACTCTTATGAAATGCTACCTTTGCCCTAGCACCTGCCTCGAGACATCAGCTTAGAAACGGCCAAGGAATAACACCCCCTCAGGTCTCAGTATAGTATTAAATGTGCACACTATGGATTTCTGAGGAAAGCTAAGACAACTGCATTCTTGTTCAAAGCAATCAAAAGCATTAGATGCAACTAAAACAATCACCTTATCCATCCTTAGCTGTCAAGGATGAAAAAAGCTGGTTTAACAGGAAAAGCAGAGCTCTGATTTCAAGCCTCATTCCTGTCCACACCTGCAGCAAGCTGTTTCTTCGCAGGCTTGCAAGTGTGATAGGGCTAACATGGGCTTTTAGTTGGTCTGCAGGAAAGACAGACCACTAGCTCCCATATATGTATGGGAAGAAATGGTGCCATTACATTGCAAAGCAATAGCTCTTCTCCCTTTAATAAGAGAGGATCCAAATCCTGCAGGGCATCCTAGGCATGCTGCTAGTTGGAATTTTGGTTTTGTTTGTTTTTTTTTTTTCTCCCCAAGAATAGGACAGGCAGGACAATTTTTCTGCCATCTTCCACACTACAACCCTGAACTCTGCAAGGTAGTTTGGAAAACAAAGTTCAGTCATTGCAACAACTGATACTCATTCAAGATGATAAGAAGCTGTTTCCTATTAAACAGATTAGAAGTCACATGTGAGGAAAGCAATTCTTAATGAACCTGAGAATAGAGTCTCTTAGCCTCTTGAGCACATATACAGAGACACTGAATAGAAAGAACTTTAGAAGAAAGAATGGGCTGTTCCAAACAAAATGACTTCAGAGGGCTGCACAGATTAAGCTCAGGGAAGGGATGACAGCACCCAGGGCAAAATCAGTCCTGATGATCTTCAATGTGCATTGTACTTTTCACTCTCTTTAAAATGAAAACTAATAAATTGTTTTCCTACTCACTTTACACAAAAGTTGTCAAACTTCAAAGGCTGTGTCTTTAAAGACATAGTCCACGTATTCAGTTTTTCAGCCAGAAAAGTGAAAAATCTGTGTAAAACTGACCTTGGAAGAAATATCCCAACCAAAACAACCCCCCCCCATGAATTCACTGCAGCAAGCATCACTACATTCATACCACATCTATGATCACAGAAGTACCATACAGCCATTTGATTAAAAAAAAAAAAAGTAAGATTACATGAACATCAAGCATACTTCTCCCACAACATGCCACTGAAGGCAACAGTGTCCCACCTGCGAAGCATTTGCTTACACAAAAACCTGCAGGTTCAGGGTCTCAGAGACAGACTGCAAAAGTGAAGACTCACACAGTGAACTCATTAATACCTCAAGTGCTTGATATTGGTATCAGTCACCACACAGCAAAATATACAGTCAGCTCAATTATTAGGTGGGCTGTTTATTGAAATTGAGAGCATTGTGCCACACACAGAGATTAAGAAGAAAAGATAGTATAGAAGATGGTTTTGTAGTGAGAGGAGCAAGGAAAACAGTTCCTGTCTTTCCTGAAAGCAAGATCACACTGCTAACTAGAAAAGAGGTGCCAAGCAGAAGAAGAGATCCTCTTGCCCTGCCTAGACTCTTCCAAAGCACAGCCAGGTATTCACATGAAAAGGCCCACTGCTTCTCCCTGGCTAAGAGCTTGTGTGCAGCATGGCGAAAGAACACTGAGCCAGGCTGGATGTTGCCATGTCCCCTAGACAGGGTGTGCAGGCTGCTGCAGCACATGGCTGTCAGCTCCTGCCCATGTCAACCCAGGCACAGGTCTCTCTGGTTACATCTGCCTTGGGTTGCTCCCTGAGAGTAACAGCATTTCAAAGCCCCAGGTTCAAGAATCCCAGAATCCCTATTATCCTGGATAACACAGAGATTTACAACATGAATCACATTCCAGAACAGCTATAAAAAGAAAATATACACATGCATTTACATACATATGCAATCTAAATTGAGAGATCACCAATGTTCTTTTTCTTTAAAAAAAACCCAAACTTTTTTCCTCCTCATCGTCCAGACTTGCAACCTGATTACACTACGTGCTTCTGCAGATGGTGCAACAGTGAAACCACTGATTT
Source organism: Cariama cristata (assembly GCF_000690535.1). Classification (NCBI taxonomy): domain Eukaryota; kingdom Metazoa; phylum Chordata; class Aves; order Cariamiformes; family Cariamidae; genus Cariama; species Cariama cristata. Next base: position 30,297 of record NW_009636218.1, read on the forward strand.
TAATTTCCTAGCCTTGCCTGAAATCTCAGCCACCAGTTATCAGAATGAACATAAGCCAACTAAGCAGGACATAACAAAAAGTACTACCACGTCCAATAACCTTTGCTATCATTTTGCAAATGGCTCTGCATAAGTGTAGGGTTTTGATTTTTAAATCATGTAGAGAGGGAATAGTTTCGCGATGTCAAACAAAGCCATTTTTCTTCTTCACGTTTCTTAACGAGTAACTAAATCCAGAGCATAATGAAAATTCCAACTCTGGGAAGAGTTCAGCTACACTCACAGAAAAAAGTTATCTCCCATCAAAGATGAGAAACTCAGTATCTCTAGAAATCAGTTGCATAATTGTCCTCTCCTTCAAACTTTTCAAAACCACTACTTAAATTATTCTGGATAAAGAAACATTTAGGAAAGATATCAGCTACATTAATTACAATACTCTATTTTTATGTATTTTTTACCAGCACACACTTATTCTCATCTTCACTGTACAGATCTCACAGTTAATGCAGTGAATCAGCAATTATTTTTTACTGTCTCTAAGTGTCAAGATTAATTTCACTATCTCTGGTAATAAAATGGTTTCAAATGACATCTTTAATCAGCAAGTAAGAATGCACTCCTCCAATAGAGACAAGCTGTCACAAAAGGTCACCAAAATATGACAGGATGGAAATTACGTTTGTAACTTCAACTGAAATGTTAATTCCTCTTTAAGTGTTTTCTCAACTATGTTCAGATTTTAAAGTAAGAAGATGTATTTCTGCAATGAAGTTTCATTTTTAAACCAGTAGCATCTGTAAAAATTTGCTGTATAATCTCAAAAGCAAGCAGTTATTTATATGCAAACAAGTATTTTTTTGCTGTTTAACTTTCCACTACATAGTCAATGATCTGGTCTCTTCATCAACAGATCAACATGAAAAACTAGTATGAATAGATACCATTTCACAACAGCAAGATTGTATTTTTGCCAAAGATTATTTTCAAAAAAAACTCTTTAGTTTACAGATTCATCCATATTTGCATATTTTTTCTTATATCTCAGAGCTACACCCCAAATGACTTAAAATTACACTTAAAAATAAGTCTAATTCAAATCACTGATCCTTTAACAGTCAAGCTCCACTACAGGTTTTCTCCTCACTGGCTGGTCTTGTCTTTACATTAAACTATAGAGTAAATCCACAGATATATGAAAATGCAAGCAACTGTCATCTACCTTGCAATTACATGCAGAGACTTAGCTATTCTAGTGCACTCTTGTTTTTAAAATATTCTGTTTTGTAAAGCCAACAGCATCTTTTGTATAAATAAGGTACCATCTGCATGTGCTATGTAGAAATACGGCCTTATGGTTGAAAACACATTTGGAATGCACATCAGTTAAAATATCCCTTGCCCATAGACTACTCTGTGCCTCTAGAGGGTTCCCTTCAGTCTTATTCTAATCAGAATCAATTCCTGATTATTAAAACAATGCTGAATAAAGGCTCTTAATACACTCTTTGCCTGAAATTGCAAGTAAGAAGAGCTATTTGCTAAATAAGAAAAACAGATGAGAAAGATCTTGATTCAAAATCACACACTGACGTCTCACAGCATGACATGGCCTACATGAATACTGCTGTGAAAGTCTGGTTCAGCCTCTGCAGCTGACTCCTTGTGGCTCATGAACAAGTTCTCTTAGCCACAACACCTTTATAACAGAATTAAGACTTCTCAACTTTTGCAGGCACAGGAAAAGCCCAAATTCCTTGCAACTGAACTAAAGAATTAGTAAGCTACACAACTCAAGAGAAAAATCCTTAGAACTAACATCCTTTGCAAAGCAAGGCCTTTATGGTAAGAGGAAAATTTCATCAGGACGAGTTCCTGCAATCTAGGTATGTGCTTTGGGAACTTAATTCCAATTTGCCCTGTTGCCCTAAAGACACAGACTCATCTGGAAAGAAAGCTGAAGCACCCAGCTTCCAAACTATTCCAGACTGTAAGAATGGTACACCCTTCTGAATGCAAAACTTAATTTATGCCCATCTCCCTCGTATCACCCTTTTCGTTTGACTTTTTATTATTATTACCACCACTGTAAGGCCAACATGGAGAGACAATATACTTATTCCCAGTGGGGCAGGTACAACACCAGCATCAGATACTTGAGTACCCAGGACACATGATGGGTCTTCAAGTCAACTCTGAAAACCATGAACTACTGTGATTTTATTTATAGACTAAAACAGAGCAGCTGCAAGAAAGTTGCAAATCTACTATTGCTTCTGAACTAGCAATGGCAAATGCATTACCTACATGGAGCAGTGTTCCTAGAAACACACTTGTGTTATGCTACTCAAATACAAAGAAAATATACCCTTTTAGACACTGCCTAAAGAATCAAGGTGGTATAAGAGACCAAGATTGTCCCACATTAGAAAAGCTGAACCCAGAAAACAGGGGTTTCCGTATTTTTCTAATATGCTCCCCAGCAAGTTACATTTTCTCTAGGCCAATCCAACAGTAGGAACACAACAGGTTCATAGCACAGTTCCTGGGGGAAAACAGCAAACATGCAGGTATTTCACAGCAGAACACAAGTAACAAGATTTGTGTTATCAACTGAAAAATCTTCCAAGGATAGAAGTTCAAAGGAATTCCTTAAAATGTATTCCACCAAAATACGTAGTGAAGCACAGATTAGATAGCTGCTGCTGCTTGAAAACAGGAAAGCTTTTAAAGACACCACAAAAGTCTCAATGAACAAACACTGCACTGGTTTTCAAAACGTGATACGCTCAAATATTATTCCCAAGGAGACAGACACTACACATACTACAACAGACTACACGTGACTTCAGACTACTTGGATATAGGTTAGTACGTTAGAAGGCGACTGTTCTACATTTTGCTATTAAACTCTTCTCTAAAAGTTTCAGAAAGCCCATCTTTTACTTTCTTTTATTATAGCTCCATTGCCACAAAACCTCACCTAAAGTTTCTGGAATGTTTCTCCTTTCTCTCGTCACATCTGAGAGCCTAATTATTGTTCCTTCTTTCCGTTCAGTTTTGAAACGTAATCGTCCAGACTCTTCATCATCATCCTCCTCTTCATCAGATTCTTCTTTTGTTTCTTCTTGAAGTTCCAGAGATTCAATAGCTGCCTGAATCAGAAAATACAGAGGACATGCAACCTGAAAAATCTACTTTCTTGTGATCAGTGAGCATCAAAAGAGAGAGCTTTCTTTAAAGGTCTCTTTGTACAAATTTTGCTAGCATTATACATTATTCTCATATACAACTCAGTGAACATTTAAGAGCTTGGTGAATTTTTTTAAAATATAAAGATACGAATTATACAGTAAATTATATAGTAAAATCTATTGAGAAACCCCATTTTGCTGCAATATTTAAGGGAATACGGAAACTCCAGTTAGAGTCACCATCTGATTAGTAGCTACCTTTGCACACAAAGCAACATTTTATCAGTGAATTGACTACGATGCAAACCTGGGATACTACTAGATTCAAGTAATACCAACATTAAATAATTTTTTTTCCATTTCTTAACAACTATCAAGTAGTATGTTGTTAAAAAAAAACCAAAACACCACAACAAAAGACAGATAACCTTACATCTCAATTTTATTGCTCTAGGTATGTATAACCACACTTGTTTTTACTTTTTCTACTCCTTGAATACCTCCCAGTTTTAATTCAGCAATTGATGAAGAGAATGGAGAACAGGATTGGGTAAAATTTGAATACACTAGATTTGTGTATTGGAATGCTACTCCCTTGTCCTCATTTACTTTCTAGTTCTCTCTATAACAGAAAACATTTATTTAGATGAAATAATGTCCCAAATGAAAATGGATCCCTCTCCTTCAAATTAAAAAAAAAAAAAAAGGCAAAAATCAATTCCATTTTCCTGTGCTGGCATGATAAAGTTAATGTTCAGAATGTTACACAAGTTAATTTGATTTCTAGAGTTGAAAAAATATAGTACGATTTTCTATAAAATATTTGGTTACTGTGCATTTGGTTATTTCTTGCACAAGCCTACTGGCTCATTTCTTAGGGCCTGCACATGCATTTTAACTCTTTGCAAAGCCACTAAATACATCATAACTTTTATGTTGCTTGAGGAGAGTTAAAAAATGAGTGAAATATAACATGCAAAAAATGGTTTAATCTTCTAATTAACCAGATTGGTGCAGTAATTTGTATGAAAAAGGCACAATAAATGTGTCAGTCAGGTGGACAGATACTAAGTCACAAATCAAAAAAAAGAATTAATGGCAAAATGGTGCAAGAGAGTGCAAATTTCCTTATCCAGGAGCCTAACTTCATCCAAAATCAAAAAGAAACATGGAAGGCAAGATCAGAGACAGGATCAGAGACTCCGTAAAAGACAGCAGACCATATGAACTCAAGTTCAAAGCTACTCCAAGTTTGGTCTGGTGAATACATGATCTGTATACTTAGTTACTGGGCTTTAATGGGTGCCTGATCTCAAGTTATTTTCATTTTACCTTCTCTATCTCAGAATGTGTTTTATCCATTCCAGGTAAACATTCAAGCACTACACTTCCTGACTTCACAGAAATATTTTAAGATACAGCCAAGAGAACAGCCAAAGTTTACAAAAAGCTTTAAGACTTACATTTTAAAAAGATACTTACTTTTATATAACTACTTTAGCATATCAAAAAATGCAGCTAAAAATAACAAACAGGACAGCAGGCCAAAAAAAATACTCTTCAAGACTGAAAGAAATCCAAACCTTAAAAGCAAAGCCAAATTGAGCACAACTGGTCTGATTAACATATCCATGTATAATCAAAGCACCTCCGAGGACAGGCAGTTGAGACTCATGGAACAGAGGAGGGACGTTAGTAAGGAAAGAGACACTAACATGGTTTAATAAAAACAAAATAAAACAAGGGAGAAAGGCAGCGTTAGCATTTTACTTTCAAGAGAGAGACTCCCAAAAGAGAAAGGAGTAGCAATTTCTATCAAATCTATGTTTTTAAATATCATAATTTTACTGTCTCAATACTTGTCTTCAAAAACTTTCCCTTCAGCATCAGGATTTGGAAGTCAGAACCGGAGTGGCTGTTTTGCAAGATGTGCTCTCTCACTACACTGAGCCTCCTGCTTTACTTCAGGGCATAAACCCCAGACACATCCACTCTCTATGTCCTTGCCCCTTAAAAGCTACATTGGAATTCCAGTTTTTATTCATCAAAGACTGGTCTCAGTCATGTGAGCTCATCTGTGAGTGCAAAACTTACTCATGCAAGGTTCTGCGTGTGGCTCGGACTGCAGAATCAGAACTAGATTTGTTAACGCAGTCCGCATTGTCCTGAAAAATTCTGCAATGCTTTAATGAAACGCTACAGAAAATACCTGTGGAAGCTCTGTTGCTTTTTGATAATTACTAATTCTGAGGGAAAAAAAAAAAATCCTTTCAAAAAAAAATAATGCAAGTTGTAACAGACTACAGGACAATTACTCCCCTATGCAACAACCAAAAACATTTCTCAAACTTTTCTAGACCAGTACTATTTTATTCTTAGCCACTTATACCAATTCTGTAGTCTTTTGGGTCTAACTCACTTTTTCATCTGTATAACACTCATGCCACCTATTAACAAACAACAGCCATACAAGCATTAAATATCAAAGACAAAAAAAAAATTAAATCAAAGGAGCTAATGAAAAAGCAGGCATCAACGAAATGCAGTGCTTGAGAATGCTAACTGACCCACGCCCAAGTCTGATTACACACATTATTGAGGGATTTATATTAGTTGCAATGGAGACACAAACATGTCTGACAGTAACCGTATGTTCTCTACGTATAGCTCCAGAAAAGGTTATCTGAGCTGTGTAGGAGCATATACCCTTCCCCCACAATTTGTTCCAACAGTTGTAGCATACAAGACTCCTTTAAATCACTTTTTCCAACTCCCAGCCTAACAGGATGAGTTGTTTTGCCAAGTTTACAGTATATGAATGGATTCTACATTTCAGAAGAAATTTATACAGGAAAAGACACAAGTGCAGACATAGAATTAAGACATACTAGTACTTACAGGATTCTATTTAATACTCGCTAAGCATGAATACCTCTGCATATACATAAACAGTCCCTGAACAGCCACTTGAGGTCATTTGACTGGACTAGCCAGCCAAGGATTCTTTTCTTAGCAGTTCTCCTCAAAGGGAGCTTAATAGTTCCTATTATGACACCTTGCACAAAGCTACCAAAGAGCTTTGCTGACTCTTCCTTACAAACAAAAATAATGACCTTTCTTGTATCACAAGGTCAGAGTTTTCTGCCATCCTCATTAAATAATTATGCCATAAATCCCAGCCACTGACCAGAATTCCCCATGCTAAGTTATGATCTGCTATGGTCAAAGAGTGCTCCTGCCCAAAACAGCTTACCAGGCAGTTGCAGGACTGATAATGTGCATAGCTCAAGGAAAGCTGAAGAAAACAATAGTCAGCATAATAAATGCTGATCTTAGCACAGGATCTTCCTAAACATGGGATTGTCAAGTGTTCTGGAGAGTTCTGTGTCAGAGATTGCTAAGACGTACAAAACAGGTAAGCATTGCAAAGGCTAAACCAGATTCCTTCTACATGAAACATTACGAAGGTAAAACAAAGAACTTTCATTAACTAGCTGGAAAATAAGCCGTGGAGGCTTCTACAAGAGGCTAACACTGAAGCAGCAGCAACCGCGCAATCCTAAGGGATCAAGAAATAAGAGAGAGCAGATAAGAGGACGCTACACCTATTCCAAGGGCACCTCCACTTCATAGATGAAAAATGGCAATGAAAAACCAAACCTAAGAGCTTCTAAATATGTTTAAAACTTGGCTCTTTTGATTTGCACCATTTTCATCATTTTCCTCCAGGTTGACAGCTACTATCTTCATACTTGAACATGAGAACTAAAATGCTTACGTTTTGACTAAACACAGATGGAACAATTTGAGACATTGCCCTTTTTCTTCTAACACTGTATTCTATCAAAAGAAAAGCAGTACGTAGCACTTCATGAAATGTTTTCTTGATTACAGTCCTCATCATTTCTGATCAGCATAATGCAAGACATAGTTTAAATTTATGCAGTGAGAAACCCCCTATCATAGCCTTCACAGGAGATTAGTTCCAATATGAAAAAAAAAAGAAATTACGAATTCTCACTTCAGGAGGTTACATTTTTATGAAATAATGAAGTGATATTATTCTTCTAAAAAATATTTATGACATGGTAACACACATAACTCACAGTTTTACCACACCTATTTGCTTTGGGTACTTCTGGGCACTGAGTTTTGCTTTGCACCTTAGGAAGGCAAAAATATTTCCTAAAGCATTGGTACATTTTTCAAGAAAGTTCCACAAAGGTGTTACTTACTCAAAATCCAAGTTCTAAGCATTGTTTCAAATTAAGTATCAAGTTAAAAAGCATGTCTTGACCCGGATCTGGCCAAGGAAACAAACTTCTCCTGCCTCTTCCTCACACCTCCCACCTCAGTGTCACTCAATGTGTCTCACTTCCCTTATTCACCACTTCCGCCCCCATCATGTTCCAATTCCCCAGCCAGTCAGCTTTTCTCTTAGTGTACAAGACTTCTTCATGTAGTATAAAAGACTTTTTTCAGTCTTAACGTCAAAACTGCTGTCGACATGCTGGAGGGAAGGGATGGCATCCACAAGGACCTGGACAAGCTGGAGGGATGGACCCATGCCAACCTCATGAAGTTCAACAAGGCCAAGAACAAGGTCCTGCACATGGGTCAGGGCAATCCCAAGGACAAACACAGGCTGGGCACAGAATGGATTGAGAGCAGCCCTGAGGAGAAGGACTTGGGGGTGCTACTTGATGAGAAACTCAACATGACCTGGCCATGGGCACTTGCAGCCCAGAAAGCCAACAGTAACCTGTGCTGCATCACAAGCAGTGTGACCAGCAGGTCAAGGGAGAGGATTCTGTCCCTCTGCTCCACTCTCATGAGAGCCCCCCCTGCAGTACTGCCTTCAGCTCTGGGGACCCCAACACCAGAAGGACATGGACCCGTTGGAGTGAGTCCAAAGGAGGCCACGAAGATGATCCGAGGGCTGGAGCACCTCTCCCATGAAGACAGGCTGAGAGAGTTGGGGTTGTTCAGCCTGGAGAAGAGAAGGCTCTGCGGAGACCTTACAGCAGCCTTCCAGTACCTAAAGGCGCCTACAAGAGAGCTGGGGAGTGACTTTTGGCAAGGGCCTGGAGTGACAGGACAAGGGGCAATGGCTTTAAACTGGAAGAGGGAAGATTTAGATGAGACACGAGGAAGAACTTTATCACGGTGAGGGTGGCCAGGTTGCCCAGAGAAGCTGTGGATAGCCCATCCCTGAAAGTGTTCAAGGTTAGGTTGGATGGGGCTTTGAGCAACCTGGCCTAGTGGAAGGTATCCCTGCCCATGGCAGGGGTATTGGAACCAGATGGTCTTTAAGGTCCCTTCCAACTCAAACCATTCTATGACATGCTTAAAATACAACACTACCAAACACTTTTCTCTATCAGCTCACTCTCAGTTATTCAGACACCAAATTTCAATCAAGAAATAACAATGCTATTTATTTGTACCACATCTATTATAGCTCCATTCTGGTGTTGTATTTTCTAGGGGAGAATGCCAACAACCACCCTTGTTTACAAGCAGTGAATGTGATGAGATTTACGGAGGAGCACTGTTATGTAACACTCAAAGAACAAAACTATTCAGAGCTGGAGGCACGCACCTAATCATGTAATAAACAGAAGTGCAAACTCTACAAAGATTATCTCTCTTGGTGGTATTCTCATTTGGAAAGCGCAATTGTGAGCCCACTGACAAATGTAAATAAGCTACATATGAAATAATCAAGGAATAAAAAGATGGTACTGTTTTGGAAACAAGAAACATGTGGCAATGCGCAAGCCATCAGAATAAAGCCAGAAATGTAGAGTAACTGAATAAAGATGTGGCCAAAATGTTCACATTACATGATGAACAAATTCTCTAAAAGCTCTATTAACAAAATCAATTAAAAACTTTCATTCAAAAGATAACATTAATGCAAGAAATTTAATTCTGAATTGGACAAATTTAGACATCATGAGTATCACAGAATTCTCACTAGTTCATACTCTAAAAATGAAGCTGTTCTTTTTTAAAGCCGTAAGGTTGACAATGAATCCCAGCTATGTACTTAATTTTACACGACGTGCAGTGCTTTCATCGCCTCATACAGACTGTGGCTGCAGATAGTACAAACGCATCAGTCCGCTTTTAAAACACCAGAAGGACAGTGTATATAACCCAGTGAATGAATAAAAAAAAGTTTAAGTGTTTCACAGTTCTTTGGAAGGGTAGATTTAATACATAGGAAGTAGGAAATTAATTACGCTAAGGCATATTTGGTGTAAGGCATCATGCTTGCAACAGCGAAGACTGAACGATGCAGGTGGTCCCTTTCAATGCACCACTCCACCTACCAAAGAATTGCGTTTTATTATAGTAAGTTTGATACAACCAGAGTATCACAGCACACCCATTTGTTAGAACTTCATAGAGTAACATTGCTGTGTCTTTGAGGAATTACTTTTCTGATGAATTAAAGCTCCAAAGAAGGAACACACTCTGACTACACTTCTCAGCAGGTAATCCATTCAATCCTATTTAATTAAGCACTGGAATAAAAGTAATATTAAAGCAGATTCCTAGTGGAGAAACGAAAAATTCTTACATCAAAAACTTGCTGCAGATTAATAACAAGTATGATATCCCTGTTCCAGGCTATAACCAAAGAACATATACTTGACAGTTTTTGGCATAAGCTTTCTTCTTGCAAATGAAAGAACTCCTCCTTTTTCCTAAGTGAAGAATTAAGATAAACTTCAGAGATTTCAGTCCCAACACAACTTCTTTCAAAACAACAAACAATCTGACGTTTGCCTTTCTAACATACAGAACCTGCCATGCTCACATTCCTCCTCAAAGTGGGATACCCAAGAAGTGTATCTACACTCCCAACAGCAGCAAATTATCCATCTGGAAAGCAAGGCACCATAGCTGTTAGAGATTTAACAGACAGCATGCAGTATTACTATCGTTCCCCTACTCAAAAGGGCCCCTGAAGTTTCTAATGTTGAAGTTCAAATTAAATATGGACATTTCGAGCTCTCTGTTCTGATTTTCATTCCAAAGGGGAGAGGGGATCTGAGGTATCTGACGACATAGGTGCTATCACAATTCATCTTATACAAAGAGTAATACCACCAATAATTCAACACTGGCAAAGTTGCATCAGTTCCTACCCAGCAATATGGACAATTCTACAAATTCCAATTCTGAAATAACTAGTTATTTTAAGTTTCCATTAAATTCACAACATACCTCTTCCGATTGTCTGGGATTCTTCCAGCTCCTCATCAGCAGTATATTCTTCTTGTTCTTCCATTCCTTGTTCATTATATGACTGCATGTAATCTTCATCCTAAGGCAAAAACACATGAAGGTGAAAAGACATAGGCCAATCTTACAGAATCACAAACCCCTTAAGAGACAGGGTCTGTATGCATTGTTATTGCTTTCAGAACTGGAAGAGAAGCATTGTGCCTATCAGAACTGTCAAATATAAGTGACGTATCACATAAGGTATAATTAGCAGGTCTTTTCACTAGACAATAATTTCAATATTGTCAAAAACATAACCAAAACAGTTTTCATTCAGATCCTAGCAATTTAATCATGAAGATCCCATCTACCACTGTTTGCCCCATCTACTTCTGTACTTCTACATCCTTTGATTACAAATTCATGAAGCAAACACTGTAGTACTGTCTTACCAAAGGAAACATGCATCTATAGCACATACATATTAACATCAGATTTCACCCCATCAAAAATATAAACATTCTTAAATCATTCTGCAAGTGCTTACATATGAATGGCTTCAGTTCTGAACAATTACGAACATAAAATGAGAGTAAAACCTTTCTTAAGCTTGCTTGTATTTTAAAACATGTCACTGATCACATACAGTTTTAATTAAGATTAAATCATTTCACTTGCAATTAAAGCTAGTGCATGTTCTCTAATACGCTGCTTAAATTATATTGAATTATGCAGGTGACATTTTCTGAACGAACCTCCAATCTCTTTATTCAGGTTTAGACAGTTCTCAGTTACAAAAAGGATGAACGAGCAGGACATCAATCACTTTGGGATATTAGCACCTTAAAGATGTCTTTAGCAGGTCAATAATCTTTTCACCTTCGAAGGACTTTATCAGATCTTGTCTAAAGCCTGGATAAAAGCTTTTGCATTAAGTACTTCTAACAATTGGCAGTGTATCTCCACCACACAAAGCTGTTTTCTTCCTTAAGGATACAATCCTCAAGGTCATGATTCTCAACTGCCTTCCAGCATGACAAAGGAGCATTACCTACCGCCAAACAAGCTGTCAACACAAACTTTGTCACAGCCTAGATAAAGAAACTGGCAGACAGTGATAATAGGTCTAATTTCCCCTCCTCCCTAGGGAGGTAAACAGATTTCAAATCAGTCTAAAACCCTATGCACATGAAGCAATGTTATCTTTGAAGATACAATAGAAAGAAACTCACTGGAAATTCATCTAGGGGTTCATTGATTTCAAGGTCTAGCACTTCATCTTCTTCTCCAGGCTCTTCCCCATATTCTATTTGGTCTTCTGTCAGTTCAGGATCATTGCCTTCATAATGTCCTTCATGTGCATATTCTGAAGCATATACTTCAGGTGCTTCAGATTTGTCATAAACAATTTCATCTTCCCCTTGGTCATATTCAGACTCATGTTCTATTGATGGATCGTTGATGGTCTCAGAGAGTTCATATGATGTAAGCATGCCAGATGTAGCATTGAGGCTAACTGTGACACCTTGAGAACTACAGTATGGGAGGGGGGAAATTCAGAGGTTGAAGCATAACAGTCAACTACTCACAACGATTTAGAAAAACAAAGCCAACAAATACAAATTCTCCAAGTTGGTGGACAAAATTATATCTCATACACTATTTGACTCCATGCCATATTCTCATAATGCATACTGTACTGCAGCTTATCGCCAGCTACAGGCTATTTGACCAGGGGAATCAAATCAACCAGATGGTTTAGCAGGTCAAACTGGCAAAAGTCCTGCTTGGTAACCAAAGAAAACCGGATTCAATTTTAATTCCAAGACTAACAAAAAACCAGACAGAATTACTATAACTGCATCTGTTTTCCCAATGTTTCAGAATATGCTAGTAGATTTTTTTTTTTTTTATTAAATGTATCAATATAGTTCCTTCTTGATTATCTTGAATGCAAACTTACATTTTTACGACAGATTTAATGTTCTACTTAAAATGATGTAAAATATATAGCCAAGAACTGTCATTTAAATGCTTAAGACTTATTCTAACTTAGTAACACCACTGGCACAAACACTGAAAATAAACAATCAATACAAAAACTGGCAAGTTTATAATCCAGAGGAAAAGCAATTTATTGTTTACAATAGCTAGTGCCATCAACACATAAAAGAGCAACTAATCAATTGCAGACTAGTTAGAAAAGTAGGGGGAAAAAGCTCTTCTTGATATGAGGGCTCCAGGTACAAGGAAAACAAATTTTTTTTTTTTTTTTAATTACCTTCCTATTATTCACTATTTTCCTAAGCTTGGGGGAACAAGATCCAGGCAGCTTTGATCTATTTGCGTCCAGAAGACAGAACACTTAACACGAAAATGAAGGCATTATGCAGGATTATTATTATGCTCCCAACTACAGAGGCATAAATGAGTTTGAATGGAAACATAGGGAGAGGGGAAAGGAGTGAAGCAAGGGTCTCACTCTCTGGCAATCAAACTGCTAAAAATGCAAGATTTGTCTACAGAAACCTGCTTCCACTGAGCAATATTATCACACTTCAGATACTTTCTCATCACTTGTACAGTCACATAGCCAACCCTGCTGCCCAGGAGGAAACCCAGAGAGAAACAGCAGGGATTGTAACTGGGATTCCCCATTTTGAAGGGAATAGTCCAACTCTCACTCCTGCAGGAGGAAAACAGCAGCCAAAGGAGATTGATGGTCTAAGGTATTTCACCACACCCTGATCAATCCAACACAGGGACAGGACTCCTTATACTAATTCCAGCCAAGGACAGAAAGGAGATCTCAGAGCAATATTACAGACATAGATTCATACCCCTTCAGATGACATGCCTGCATAGCACGCAACAAGTAAAGGAAAAGCTGGCAAAACACACAGGTCATTAAAAGTACCAGTGGTACTGCATCACAAGTATCTTCCTTTCCCTTTCAGTCCAGCTTGAAAAGCAACAATGTCAAGACACTCATTTTGACTTGTAATGCCCATAATTCAGTTATGGAGCTGTATCACCACAGAGTATTCACAGGGCAGGATACTTGGTAAACTCCCATGGAAGTACCTGCGCAATCATGTAAACTCTGTACAAAATTTTCTGCTGCGTCAGAAATATTTAAGCCACAAATCAAGCCTTACAAACTATGAAGCTGCCCTCATGGTCTAGGGAGATAAGATATATTTTTAAAAGAACGATAGCAGAAAAGGATTTTACAGGAGAAGGAAGCCTACAACAATACCAAGAAGGTACAGAACAAGAGCTGAGTAAATATTTATAAATAATTCTAAATGCACAGGAGATGACATGGTTTCTTCTTTATAAGCTCTTTTTATAGATTTGAGTTAAATTTATTAGATTCAAATAAACAAAAAAATCAGTTTACTGAAATGCTAACAATGCTACTGAACATATTATATATACATCATTAAGCAGCTGGCTAGGTAAAAAGCAAAATTATTTCAAGTATATATCAATAACTTCAGTTTAGTGGTGATTAATTATCAGTAGTAGCAGTCATTAATAGCTTTGAGTTATCCAAAACACAAGATTTAGAAAAGAGATACCGAAATTCTTGTTCCTCTTCATTGTCACTTTGCAGGAGATCATCATTCAGCTCTTCATCTGACAAGTCTGACTGGTTCTAGGTTTCACAAAAAGTCAAATCATGAACATAAAGGATATAAAATTTTAACTAACTCAGTACTGAAACTATTGAAACTTCTGAGCACCAAGTATTTTTGATGAAGAACTCATCCCAGACTAAGACAGTATCTTCAATGAAATTGCCTAATTCAATGAAAAAAAAATACACTACACAAGACAACAAATCTGAAAATAAATGTTTGACAGTTTTTGAAATTTACAGAACTCAAATTTGCCTAGTTAGCAACACTTTTCACTGGTGCATTCCCAAATACAGCGAACGATGACAACTCACTTAAATACCAGCAAGAAAGAAAGGTTAGCTTTAGTATGCTGCCCTGTGACCTTGATGCATTAGGCAAGTCAAGAAAATCCACTAAATTACTGTGGCTTTTACAGATCAGAGATACTTAGGAGACTGGAGGAAAGAATACGATGATGTGAAGAAAACTGGAAAACCATAATTAGTTTGTAAGTGAAAAAAAAAAAAGAAAATATCGTGCCTTTTCTGAACTCCTCCTAATTTGTCTATCATACTTTCAGTTGTCTTTTTTTTTTTTTTTTTTTTAATAATTACCCACTAGGACGAGATAACTGCAGTTTTGCTAAGCAACATTCTTTCCATCCCCTAAAGTAATAGGGGCAGAAAGGTTATACAAGGGTAGATTTATCTAAAAGTACTGGGATGAGATTAAGTAGAGGCAAGTTTAGCCTAAATTGCTCAGGGAAAACTTCCTGAGAAATCTATTATTACTCTACCATGTAAGTCCATACCCACAGAAACTGCTCAGAGCCATGTAACATGGCAAACTGAAAACAAGAATAGAAAAAGCACAAGAACACATAATACATTGGAGAAATCTAATATTGGTTAGTATTCACACAGATTTTTTTTTTTTTTTTTAAGATAAGTAAGTAGCTTTATCAACTCACGTTTCAACTATAAAGATGTATGCAATGTTAACTGCTTACGGTTTTGGTAACTGTGTAACTCACATCTGCAAACCCTATCCTCCTGGAATTTTATTTTTTAAACCAGTACATGAGACAAAGGAACTTCCTGTCTTTAACAGGGATTACTTACAGAATAATTTCAAGAAGCTACCTTCCAACATTTAGAGTGTGATTATAAAAAACGACATCAATTAAAATTCAACTTTTACAAGATCTGGGTTTCTTAACAAACTTATTCATCTCCAACTAAAACTTTTAAAACTATTTTCTAAATGAATTTGTTTAGCAGATAAAGTGGAGAAAGAGGTGACTAGCCAGTTTTGATTTCCCAAACAGAAGTCTTGTCTTCTCCTGCAGATATCTGGCAAATCCAAACATACACTTAGTTCCTTTCATAGAGTTGAATTTTGGAAATAGGTATCAGAGTGAGAAGTCTATAGCAGACATGGGGGGACTCATTTATGTTCTCCAATGCTAGCTGCTTCCATACTCTTCCCTCATCACAGAAGGGGAAATCCTCTGCCTACACATCAGACAAAGTAGTAGCAGACTGAGAGCAGTGAGTGGATCTTTAATAGACACCACCGACTGCTTTATTTACTCTCTGCTAAATACTGCCAGTATTTTGATGAGTAACTTTTAATAGCCAGGAAACTGGCAGTTGAAGCAAAATCTCCAGAATGCTAATCAGCACTCAGGAGCCATAACTGGGTTTTTCTGTTTTGTTTGGTTTTTTAATTGTTAAAACAAAATGAGCTACAGAGAAACTGATTTTGAGAACCACCACCTTTTTCAACCATGCGTTAGGAGAAGAAATACTATCTCAGGAAAAAAAAAATATTTTCTAGAAGTTGTATTTTAAAAAGCCACACTTAGAGGTACTTCACAAAAGGAAACAGAGCTCTGGGAGCAGAGTGCTCTGGTAACAGGGCAGATCTCGGGTACCTGTGGCTGTCAGTCTTTGGGAAGGCGACTGTAAAATACATAAAAGGCCATACCAAACAACTGAAGTGGTCAAGTTGAACAATATTTGCATTTTAAGACCTGTAACAATTCCATTTAATGCACACCTCTTACCTTTTTGCCAGTTAGCAAATCCTCTCCAAGCAAGTCATCATCAAGTTCACTGGAAAACATTAACAAATTTAAGAGGCTGAACCTTAGAAAACAGAAACAAACACCATATAGAGTACACACCTTAAAAAACTAACTTGAGAATTGTCACTGAGTCTGCACAAAGCTTTCCTTTTAGCAAAGCATTCAGGAAGTTGAAAAATGGGATATATATTTTTAAATGAAACAATAGATCATACACATTAAGGCCGTTGTTATGCAGTCATTTCATTTTCGTATGCTCTCCTTTCCATATCCCTGCAACTATAACACAGCACTAAACCTAGACATAGCACAGGCATTTAAAACACAGTTAACTAGGTCCTCACTGTAGATACTTCACTTCAAGGCTGTTTGGGCATATTGTCCAAACTGCTGTTTCCCACCTCCCCAGGGAAGAAGCAAGTTAGACAGTAATGTCCTCTGGACAAGACTCGGTCTACAGGCCACCATGTAGCCCAAGCTGCACTTCAGCAAGAAGGTACTGGGAGGCTAGCTGGCTTGTGAACCACTTAGGCCTAGATCTTTCAAAAATACTTTATTCCTTCCTCCTCAAGTTGAGGGTAAGGTCAAACAGACATTTGTAGGATGACAAAAATCAAATGTACGTTTTACCATCTTTATAAGTGTGGCTAAGAATTCAGGAAGCATAGAAATACCTGGCTTACAAAACTTCTGCTATCATACAGCATCTGTCCCATAAATAGGATGCAGCACAAAGAAGTACAGTCCAGATTAGTTAAGCTTTAGGACAATTGCTTAATCACATTCTTCCTTCAGTGAAAGAATTGTGACAGGAATAAACAGATTCTTCCTTCTATAATAAACACTTATTACTGACAAATGCCTGTATTAGAACATGCATGTCTTAATACTAAAATCAGGTATCAGTAACTTGAAATATGAGCTATAATTCAAGAATACGAGACTATTTCTACCTGCACAGCTTAAAAATACAACAAAAAACCCAAAAAAAAACCACCACCAAGAAACCATGCCTTAGATACTACATAAAAACTAAATATCCCAAAGTGAGAATGGGCTCTATGAACAGAATAGGAATTCGTATAAGAGTTCCTTAAGACTACACAGGAAATACTTGAAAATAGGGAGGCAATTGCAAGACATAAATCAGTGCTAAGAGCTGTTTTTGCAGATGGATAAATCTCTTTCAGAGCTGGTTACTGCACAGACAATGCAGGGAGAGAATAAAAATCTTGTGGGCTAGAACAGATGATATTCTAAATCAGCTCTGAATAGGACGTTATCATCAGTACACAGTATTTGTCCATAGTTACTGATTTCAGTTCCAGGAATGACTGAACATTAACAAATAGCAATTGTTTTGTGCTCACTGCAATATTAAACAAAAATTGAGACATAGGACATAACATACATTCCAAAGAGCAAATTGACTAGAATTTAAGCCCTTTATTTCATAGACAGAAAACTCTATAAAACGGAGATGTCTGCAGAAGAAGTTAGAGCCAAAACTGAAGTAGGAAAAAGTCACTAATCTCTTCAGCTGCCAGTAATCTGACAAATGCACCAAAAGCTTTGAGAATATTTCCCAGCACTACAGTGCATCACTGACAGCTTTTAACAAAACTGCACTAGAGAAATCCCAAAATATAGCATGTGTGTTACAGCAGCATTCAAAGAAAAAAAAAGCAAGTTCAGGTAATATGAAATTCAGATAAAAAAGCAATGGAAAAGAAAGCAAAAGATTAAATTAATTACCTAAATATAGTTAGGGCTACTCAACACATTACTAGAAAACATCCTCGATGTGATTTTTTTTAAAAAAGATTAAACATTTGGCCAATAGAAGTAATTGCATACATATTATAGATTTTTAAAAGCTTTGGCTTATTACTCAATGGTAAAAAAAATTAGCACTAGCACATAATGAAGCTCGTAACAGAAACAAAAGTGTTTCACAGAATGCCCTTCAAAACTTATTAAAATATTCAATGTCATTCAATATTTTCATTTATAAATTAAAAGAAGAAAAATCATCATTGGTAACTTTTTGAATAAGCAAAGTAACAGTGAAAAGCCTGCACAATAAAGTGGACCTATATCAAGCTTCTTTTGAAATAGTCAAATCTGAAGTTACCTATCAGAAAGAGGGACCAGAATTAGTAGATCTGACTATTAAAAATAAAAAAACAAACCAAAACAAAATCAGATACTAGAAGATTTTAGGTTAGCTGAGAAAAACAGACAAAAATGAATGATTGCAATCTGATACCACATAAAGCCACATAAAATAAACTGGAATAAAGAGTACTCATCTGTGATGGTTCCAAAGGCAACTCACCCTCACTATCATCAAGACAGAAAGGTCTTTCCAAAACCACAATTCTGGGAAATTAGGGTTAAGATAATCTAAGAGTTCACTGCTCTCCCAAGAGACAGTCCTATTTCCTTCCCTTCCTCAACTCCCAATACTCAACATTTCCCTCATTGAATAAATTCAGCTCACCAAATAAGGAATAACAATAAAAAAAAGACAATAAAAAGTGGAAAGTTTTGTGCCAGTGTAGAGAAATTAACAATCTCAGAGAAGGGTCAGAACAAGTGAATTTCAGCAAAATTCAACTATGAAATCAGCTCTGTCATCTCACAGGACAGCACCAGAACTGCATGTTTTTCCCAAACCGAAGCTTTGGGCTACTTATAGAGCTAAATGTATAAATTAACAGCCCACGATAAAGACGTCAGACTAGCCCTTTTCAGCCTCCAATTTCATGAGCATGCTTCATTAAACATGAGCAGCAGCAAGGACGCAAGTGTTTCAGGAAAAGAATTTGTAAAAAAATGTAATGGGAAAAATTCTTCAAGAACAATGTTACAGTTGTACTCCCAAATAACAGGGGCCTTCCAACTCTCAGTTATTACCCTCCAGTATTTGAGAAAGGAAAGATATCTGGAAATTCAAAATTATTTAAATGACTGGGGGATGGGACTCAGTTAAGTAGCAACACAGTAAGAGTTGATGGTTGATCAAGATGTATGACTAACAACATAACCCCTTCACCCTTCCCCACAAAAAAAGTGATTTAGGTTGCAAAACAAAGCATAAAGGATTAAAAAAAAAAAAGTCTACTGTGTTCATTCAGCCTTTTTTCCATCTTCAAGAAACTGTCCCCTATACTGAATTAGGCCAGTAGTTAAAAAATTC
Source organism: Cariama cristata (assembly GCF_000690535.1). NCBI lineage: Eukaryota > Metazoa > Chordata > Aves > Cariamiformes > Cariamidae > Cariama > Cariama cristata. The sequence continues at coordinate 49,647 of NW_009636218.1, forward strand.
AAGCAATTACATTAGGCAACAACATATCCATGTACAGCACTTGTAATTGCCCTGACAACCATAGAACTTAACACTCCCAAAGATAGCTTGGCAATCCAAAAAGAATTAATTTAAAAAAAAAAATTCCAACACATGTAAATAATACTCTATCAAATACAGTTGTAAAAAAAAATTCTGACATAATCAGCAAGATGAAACTCTGGTATCTCCAGCACAGCACTTGAATCCACTTTCCTCAAAATTTCACTATGGAATAATGTTGCATTAAAAGGGTTGATTAATTTCGCAGAAACTAAACTCCCTTGCGTTCCAGCTTGTCCTCAGATATCAGAGGGACTGGGGGCGGTTGAGATTATTTCTGAGTGATGTCCATTACACCAAAAATAGCCTCAAGTCGACACTAGAAGTCCAACTGTGCTCAACAGCCAGTACAGCATTATGTTGAATCCACATGATTATGAATTTACTAATAGTGCAAAATCGAGTCGTTAGATCATTGAATTTACAGGTCTACACAGATTCACGAACAGTACGATATATACTGTAAGTCTGGACGTATTCAATGAGAAATTCTCACAACTAGATTCATAGATAATGTGGTTTATTAAAGCAACAGATATAAGTTCTTTTAAATAGCCGGTGATTAATACACTGTCTGCAAAAATACACTTAGGTTACAAAAAACACACCTGGGTACCAAATATATAGAGAGAGAAAAAAAGGTGAGTATATAGTGCTACTAATGTGATTACAAATACAAGATTGATTTCCAAGTTTCCCGGGGAAGCACTGGGTATAACCAAGTGTGCGAGTCTTACCCAAAGGCGTCCCTATGGGTGGGGAAGATAGGTTCAGCCCGTTGACTGGAAGTCTGCAATGCTCCTTGACTTCTCAGTGATGGTGTCTCCCCCGCATCCCCATGTCATTAGGATATTTTATACTATTTTCTAAGTTTAGGTGGAGCTTGAATGATTCTAGTCATACATACTTTCATTATTGATTGGTGTAAAATTCTCTCGCTGCGCTTTTAAAGATATAGACAAAAAAGAATTCAAAGAGCACGCTCAAGGTAGAAGAGAGGTTGGTAGCTTTTGGGGTGAACGTGTGTTTTGGTATTATGATGAGCGTATAATGAGCAAAATTCATCCACAGGACACAATTTCTCCGCAACTGTTAGCTCAGCACCAGTATTTTGGATGGAAAGGGATATTTAGCTCTTATTTGACAGCAACTATAGGCACAGTACTTTCTAGTCTCTGTACCTGCCTCATACACAGAGCCTGGCTGCAGTATCTTCATACCGCTCCATCCTCCGTTCCTCTCTGTGCCAGTACACCAAGCTTCCTTGGCATGCTAACACCCAAGGTTGTAGGTCAGGTTGGGGGTGGGGAACCATTGCACAGCAGATTCCTTGTGTGCACAGCAGATGCCTTATGTGCTGAGAATGTGGATATAGCTTTACTCTCAATCAGTGTGCCTTCAATAATTAGTTTCGATAATTTGCCCCCCAGGTAAATATTCCACAAATAAACAATATAATTTTTGATCATCTATCTTCAATTATATGCAGCCAATAATAAACACATAAATGAAAATTTTTTTCTAAAACTGAATCCTTGTGTGTTTCAAAGTCTCAGCTTAGTGAAAATACACTGTAACCTTTCTCAAGTTGTATAAAAATAGCTTTGCCAAAGGGAGTTTACCATTGGCAATAAGCTGACAACTTCTGACACAATGGTTGTTTGACTTTTCCAAATTTTCTGAAGTAGTAAGAGTAGGATAGCTAAAAACAAATGTGATGAGCCAGCATCTAAGAGCCCACCTATTCATACTATGAAGTCAACAAAGGCAAAAAGTTCAGAAAATATTCTAATACAAAGCATTTTGCCTGTAATATTGATTTCAGTATTTCTGAATACCCAGAGCTGGAGCTGGGAAGCAGCATGGTACAGTGACCCATCCTGAACAAGTTATTTTCATTACACTCTTAAACCAAATCAGTTCTTTGAGGTAGTTCACCATCCAACCCACAAAGAGCTGTGCTGGCATGACAGAGAGCAGACACCACTCACCAGCATACAGCAGAACACCCTATATACTGAAGCTATTGTCCAAATTCCTTATTCACTCCTACCCACCTCCTAGAGCAATGAAAACTATCCACTTAACCTAGCAGAAAAGAACAGAAGAGGAAACTAATCCCTCTGGAATGACAATAAATGTAGAGTACCTGATTCATGTGCCAAGGGCCCAGCTCAGTGGAAAACTACTTAGAGTAAAATTTGTTTACTACAATCACTTCAATGATTATTAGAAAAGACAAAAATCTATTTGGAATGTTTTTCCCCTTTTTATAGTGAAAAACACTGGCAAAGTCTGAGCAAGTCTCTCCATTACCAAAAAGGAATAATAATTAAAAAAAAGAACACAAAAAAGTGGAAAGTTTTGTCCCAGAAAGACTAGACAAGTCTAGCCAGTAGCTTGATTCAAGTCTTTCCCAGCTACAGTGCCTCCACGTAGAACATGCTCTTACTGTCCCCCAAAATAACCAAGTTGACACATACTTCTAAATCTTTACAATAGTCATATTTTTCAATAGAAGCCCATATCTAAGCTTCATTACTCTCCTCAATGTAAAACTGAAGTAGGACTTTAAGGCTAAGAATTTAAACATCTAGTTTAAAAAAAAATAATTCAGTTGGGCAAATTCAAGTACTAGCAAAATCTGTTTAAACCACTGAGATCTACTAAATATTTAAAAGGAAAACTAGGACACTAATTGCAAAGTTAATTACACACCACAAATATTTTGTATTTCTCCAATTTTAAATGGTATCTCTTCATAGCACACTCTATATTCCTCAAGGCAAGTATGTGTTTGGCACAATCTAGCGTCGGCTGACACATGCATAACAATCAATATCTTCATTAGTATCTAAATGTGCGCTGCTCTAAATGTTAAGAATACAAAATGCCAGAATATGAAAATAGAGCAATGTAATTTAGCGTACAGAAACTGAACATGAAGACATTCTACCTACCTGTCCCAGTCATCATCTCCAGCTCTTCTTCTCCAAGATCTTTCTGCACCAGGCTTATCAAATTGATCAAAGTCATCATCTGTGAAGAAGGTGACTACATTAAATAATTCTTACTAAAATCAGAGGTTTCTAAAGAACCACTTAGATGGGAATTTGGGGGGGGGGAGTTTTTTTTATAAGATGCAAAAATAGCTTTTTCTACTTTCCATTTTAACATGAGGAAAACGGACAAATACCAACATGCTTCAATAATAAAAAACCATAATGTACTATATAGCTTTCCCTCTTCTCACTATTGAGGCGAGGATGACCTGAGGAAAACAGAGCACGAGATAAATCACTGGAAAATGTTGCCAACAGAGGTCATCCCAGAGACTGGAGCTTCCCAGAGATGCAGGAAACTGAGGCACAACGGATGTGAAGGTAACCATGTCTGCCAGATCTCCGATTGCCTTGGGGGCCACAAGCTCATCTGCCCACACTGAGCCTGCAAAGGCACTTTGAAAACAGGAGTAAACCTCAGGTCAGCACAAGGCAGGATGGTACCAGCAACCCAAAACAGAAGAGGGAAGTCAAGTCTAACACACCATCAATTATCTCAACTGGGGCATTAAAAACACTAGAAGTCATTGAAGCAGGTTACACCATGTACCTAAGCATGCACATGCCTTCCAAGATAAAACTAGTGCTCCATGTATTTCTCTCAACAAGTACCCTCACTTTAGCTTATCAAATCACAAATTACTCTTGCACAGCTTAGTTTGCAAATAACTTTGCTACTTAAAAATATTAAAACTTTCATTTATCTGCAAGAGAAATGCAAAGCTCATCTGCTCTGTTCAGACATCCAGATGTCTCATCATCTGTAAACTGAAAGCACATACCTTCAGAAACACTCAACCCTCATTCTGCCATCCTGTGGCTAGAGACCAACTAAGAATGTACACCTGGAATCAGTCTCTTTTCACACATTTTAATGACTTTTGTAAGAGTCAAAAAAGTAGGCAAATAAAAGTTGTGTTCAACACATGGGGAAACTGGCTGAAGTTTAATGGTCTGCAAAATACAGGAGGGTGAGCAATCCAGTCTGTCCAGTCTCAACTGGTGAACACTAAGATGCCATATATCCAGTCATTTTCCTGACTATTTGCACTCAACTCTGACTAAATACAATGCCAAGGATCAACTGGTTTTTGTGTTTGGTTGCTTTTAATGAATCTTCAAAACCAAATCTGTCTTCAGCTCTTTAAACTCAACCCAGTATCCTTTACTGAATACTCCCCATATGCAATGACAAACCTATTCACTTCTTTCTTCATACAATCAAAACACAGCTGTTAGTGACCGATAGAAAGAGGTAAAAACATTAAAAAGAGAAATTTCAGATCTTGCAATGTCATTAAGAGCTTTCAAATCAGAAATTTCCATCATAAATAGCTCTGAAAACAAGACTGCTCAGTATGAATTATGATGCAACACAAATAAAGTGTGGCAACTCTTTTCTTTTGGAACAGTAGGTAAAAACAATTCCCCTTGATCAGGTGCCCCCTTTTACTCCCTACACATTCTTTTATATTTTAATTAATCTTCTATATTTAAACTAATTTACAGGGGCCAACACCATTGAAACAAACAGTTGGTTTACATTTCTCTGCTCCAACACCTACATATTGCAACCTCCTTCAATTCCAATTCCTGTTTTACCCACAAGGGAAAGCCAGACAGATATCCTAGCATTTACTATCTTCTTGAACACTACATTATCCAATTTTGTGATCTCTGAAAAAAAATGCCACCTTGCTCTCCTTATGGTCATTCAAAACCATGCTGCAGTGATTATCTTGGAGCACTCCCATTTTAAGGGAACAAATATCCTGCACTGTCATTGTTCTTACAGCTGGATTGGAGTAATCCACTGACTTGATGTAACCACCTCCAAAGATATTTTTTTTTTTTTTTTTAAGGTAATGTGATTGGTTTTGTAGCAACCCAAATTACAAGTGTCCGCATATTGACTAATACAGCTGAAGACAATGACCACCATCAGGAAGACAGTAACTTCTTTTTAAGTTATGCCTGCTTGCTTGCAAGATATGGTATTTTTTCATGTCAGGCACCATTTTTAGAACTACAGAATGCTGTATTATAGACCAACACCACTTGAAGACAAGATCTTAGCTCTTCAGCACACAATTCCTACACAGATGGCCAGCAGGACTAGGGAAGTGATCATCCCTTTGTACTCTGCACTGGTGAGGCTCCACCTCGAATACTGTGTTCAGTTTTGGGCCCCTCACTACAAGACGGACATTGAGCTGCTGGAGCAAGACCAGAGAAGAGCAACAAAGCTGGTGAAGGGCCTGGAGAAAAAGTCTTATGAGGAGCAGCTGAGGGAGCTGGGGTTGTTTAGTCTGGAGAAAAGGAGGCTGAGGGGAGAACCTTATCACCCTCTACAACTACCCGAAAGGAGGTTGTAGCGAGGTGGGGGTTGGTCTCTTCTACCCGGTAACTAGCAATAGGACAAGAGGAAACTGTCTCAAGTCGCACCAGGGGAGGTTCAGGTTGGATATTAGGAAGAACTTCTTCACTGATAGAGTCGTTAGGCATTGGAATGGGCTGCCCAGGGAGGTGGCGGACTCGCCATCCCTGGAGGTGTTCAAAAAAACGTTTAGATGCGGCACTTCGAGACATGGTTTAGTGGGTTTAGCAGACATGGCGGCATTGGGTATACGGTTGGACTTGATGATCTTTGAGGTCTGTTCCAACCATGATGATTCTATGATTCACTTCCAGTTGCCTATGACGTGTGCTCGCATCCTACAGCTCTCTTCCCCGACAGAACGGAAGACTGGTGATCAGTAGTCAAAACACCATTTGCAACAAAGCATACGGTTGGATCTGATGATCTTAAAGGTCTTTTCCAACCAAAATGATTCTACGATTCACATTGGTCAGGCTTAAATCTAGACAAGAAAAGTACATGCCAAACTGTTTTTCTCTGCTGAGATCTCTCTACAGCAAAAAGAAACACTCTTCAGTATAATTCATAGTACTTTTCCAGGTCAGATAGTTAGGTTTCACAGCTATAGAAGTATTTCACCCTAGTATTACTGCTAGTGGAGAAACAACACCAAAAGAGGTTCCAGGTTCCTGGCAAGTTTCTAGTGTAGACCCCGACCCCAACTCAGTCAACATCATGAACCTCCACCCTTCAGCTCTTCCAACCCCTGCAAATTTCTCACATCCTATTCCTTATTTATGAGCAACTCCTACCAAAATCCAAAGCTGAATTACATCCACTCAAAGCCCTGTTTACAAGTCCCCTCCTAGCAGGATGCATACAAAAGTCTCAAAAATGACTGGTCAATCTGTGTGTGGTTACCACAGCTTATAAGAACTGTTCCACATATGTTCCCACCACCTCCCTGTTCTCACCCCTTTTCTCCTTGTCTCATCACACACTTATGGTATAAAGATCTTTGGGATAGAGGGATTCAGCTTTTCTTTTTTATGCTTATTTGTTCTGTGACAGCTGACACTGACAATGAGCATTACGTATTACGCCATTTTGACGCTAAGTGTTGTCAGAGCCCAAAGCAGGTTGTAGCTGTCCTTTAGAAAAGGAGGTCACAACAGTCAACGCATCTACAAATAGCATTCACCACCAGCTTCATAGCATGGACACAGGCCTTACACCTGCAGTGCAATGTGATACAAAGCAAACCTCAGTGAAGCATCATTTGTTTTCCATTTCAGAAACTACACGTATTATCATTTTTCTTCTACCTGTCTAGGCAGTAACATTGGAAAATACCACTAAACAACAATCAGCATAACATTTATGGATGTTTCTCCTTGAGAAATTCATATAAGTCATTGTTTGTGTCAAGCATGGCTAAGTGCCTGTAAAACATTAACTTGTACAGAAAGGGGAACGCTCAGCATCAGCAGAGCACAGTATCACTGAGCGCAACAGCCAAAGATTTTTATTTTTTTTTAATAATTCTCAGTACTACTGTGTGGGAGCTGAGGAGAGGAGATAAAAAGGGGGGGATCCATAAACATAAGCTTTTTAAGCAGGAAAATGTCCATTGTAGGAGTTGGAAGAGGATTTGTATTTCTTCCAGCGGCATCAGCGCAGCCTAGCAAGGCAGTCATACCTAGCAACTGTTGCTAAGACATGCAATGCAATGGCTACAACCCCTCCTTTCAGTTCAAGGCTTTCGTGGCAAAGCTCACCAAGATGCGTGCATATTCGCTATGAATCAGGTGGAAGATCCTGTCCTGTCAGGTGATCACTAAACACACTAAGCCCCCTCTCTACCTACCAGGCAGTACTAGAAGGAAGAAGAGGAAAAAACAAACAAAAAAAAGTATCAAATACCAAAAGAGCACTAACTGAATAAGCAAGCATGACAGGCCGGTTATAGAGGAAAACAAAAGAAATAATCCACCACTTGGCTCTTCCTACTGCAGTTCCAAGAAAATCACCATTATCAAAGCAACAGAGAAGTTGCAGGATGCTGCAGAGACTGACTGACACTAGCTGTTTTGTCACAGACCAGCCTGTCTCACAAGGCTCTGGCCAGCTGTGAACCACAATAAACACAAAGACAGCCAAACACGCTTGGTTCCCCACACTGAAAAGAAGGTTCCTATTCACTTTATACTTACCCTGGTGTAGCACCAGTAGTGCTGTAAGTTGTTCTCTACAGCTTATATTTTGGTTTTATGATGTATGCCCAGAACTGTTATCTTTTTTCCTGCTTAATAAGAACAGATCATCCACACAAAAAATCTACAAAATACAAGCCTCATTTCCTCTTTGGCTATGCTGGTGGTAGTTTCTAACTCTGTGAACACCCTTTCAATAAAACCTTCGCTAATCATTTTTCTATGTAAAATGGAAGCCCTAAGCTACACAGTCACGTCTCACAAGCGTAGGAGGTGAATCAGCAGAAAGCAGAGCTCTTAATGTCTTAAAATGGTACCAACATAGCCTAAAAAGGTAGTCCTACATAGCAACTGTTGCCAAGATGGAGTATTTTACTGCAATGAGACGGCCAAGTCTTCTAGACTAGGAAATACGCTTGATGACTGCATTGTTAGTCTTCCTAGAAATACACCTGCACACCTTCTGGAACATGAACTACATGCTGTCTCATAAACCTTAACAGTTTTGTATTTTGGTTCACTTCAATATTACACTATCATGAACATAAAACATATTATTAGTTTTAAGCACCGAAAAAGCATTGAAGATTTCTCCTTAGCCAAAACAAGATGGAGACGTCACAATGATCCAATAGTTCAAAGGATAAAAAAAAGTATTAGGCAGTGTTTACCCAACAGGTCTTTATAAAAAATAACTAAGCCGCACTGCTTTTCAGCAGAACAGGTAAGGGAGCTATTAAAAAAAGAAGAAAAGAAAAAATAAAAGAAAACTAGAGGAAAAAAGTAATTTACCACATGAAAAAATGCCACTTCTTTATGCTTAGATTTAAAGTTGAACATAACAAGTCCATCTTGATCTATCCCATTCCCCAGTATCATACTTAAAATACTCAACATGACAACTTGACAGCATTTCAAGTACAAGTCTCCAGATTAAAAACAGCTTACCAGCTTATCTTTATGTAATAGTTTATTTCTACAGAATATTATTCTTAGTATTTCATTGCAAAAGGTTACACAACACATAGGTATTGCAAAGACTCGATTTTCAGGAACAGTATACCATTTAAAAACAGATCTGTGTTTCTGCCTAATATTGAACTGAATTTTGGTATCTTGCTATGGAATACAGAAGTTTCTGAAGAACAGCCATGTCTAAAACATAGGCTGGCAATGTAACTGTACTATTAACACCAGTTGAATGAAAATTTCTTGTAACATAATTGCAACAGAATCTAGTAGTAAAATCAGAAGCTCAACGGTAACTCCTGAGCCCAAGTCTGTGACGTAAACCTAACACTTCACGAAGCACACTATGAATCCAGTCCTTTTATTACAGATAATCAAGCTCTCTATCCCATCATAAAAATCACATTCACTCCTACTACCACATTATGCACAAAAACATACATGCACAAATACATCACACTCAAACACCAACAGTTTAGCTTATTTGTACACGAACAGACATAATGTAGTCTTTATAGTGGTAAACAATTACTCATAGAAGCCTTAAGTATTCAGTGACTAAGTATTTATAACAATGTAACAATTGCACAACATGTTCCTCAACTAGTGAACTTCGTGTTTTCATTCCAAATTACTCCTATAAGATAGAGTTTAGCTTCCTCAAAGAAATAAAGTAGAAAAATTAATTTCTACAGGAGAAGAGTTCTTTTTACCTTCTCAAAATCAACTTATTTTAGAGATTTGGTCATGATGCAAAGCAAGTCACTAGCAATAAGCAAGAACAGAACTAATTATGATACGCCACCTGGAACTGAAGTTCTCTTACCATTGCTTGAAAGAAATAGTATATTTATTTTTTTTAATAAACTACATCTAAACCCAAAACCACCAAGCCACAAAAAAACATTTCCAAAGTCCGCTTGGATTTGAAAATACATTTGCTTTGGAAAAACATTTAAAAAGCGTCATAGTCCTTGCCTCACAAATGCTGAACAGTGAATGAAGGCCAAGAGTTTAAATGAAATCCATGTGGACTCGGTTCCCAAATGGCTTTGGACACTGATGAGAAACTGCAACTCTCCAGAAATTCTCCAGCATCTTTCACAGCCAGCAAAAGTTATAGTTAAAATATTGTGCTGTAATGCAGCTTCAGTAACACAGGACCAGTCACATTACTTACTTGGAGGTTTTTTTGGTCAAGTCAGTGACAACCATCATCTCAAATTATTCTGGACAACAAGTTTTATGTGACCTAAAATCTGAAGTTTAGTATTTGATGCAATAAGCTATGGTTTGTCTTTTTTAGAAAAGTGGTGACACTAAGGTTATGTTTAATTTAGATGACACGAAATGAGAGAACATTCAGAAGAATGTGACTTCCAGTGAAAGCTTGTCAAAGAAGCATAAAGAGATGAAAAAATGATATGCTTTAAAGTAAAACTGCCTGCCACAAGCTCATTCAAGTAGTAATGTTTTTTGGCATTAGTCCTTAGTGGGTACAATAGCCCATGATCATGTATTTGTATTTCATGGATTGTAAACTCTATAGGCCTTTGACACTTAGAGAAGGTTTAGTGTGTGGATTTTCCAGTGTAACTCTAAGTTACAGTAACCAGTTGCATCAGTCCACCTAATAAAGCAGGATGCAATACCCACAGGTACCAAACTACAGCCAGCACTCCTCCCACTTCGACCTAGGGGCAAATGCAGAATCTATTTCCAGTCCCTGTATGCTGCTGTCGAACAGCCTGGAGCACGACAAATTCAATTGAATTTGTCACACTGGAGAATTTTTTCTACATCTTTGAATTGGATAGTGACCCACAACACAGAGAAAGGTGCTTGCTGTGCTAGCAGTGTAAGCTTTTTTCTAATTCTTATCAACAGCTTCACAAGAGGTTTTGAAAGCCACTCCATTCCTGAGAGCACAACGACAGCCCTCAGATTAGTTAAAATGAAATTAAACTGATGACAGCTTAAGTTGAAGCTGGAGGAATAATGTAACAGGCTCAGAACACCCATTCAGCTACTCTTGGTAGAGGACTTCCAGCAGGAAATGGGGTAGACACATATAGATAGGGCCCTCTTCAGCTCCTCCTCCACCCCACCCCCTGTCATGATTCACACCCCAAGGATATCTACACTCAAAGTCTTCTAGACCACTGAAGTTCATCAGAAGTGAATTAATCTGAAAGGAGGAAAACTTACAATATTTTTCCCTTACTTCAGTATGGCAGACAATCAAGACAAGAAGCACTCCTTGCTTTGTTTAGTGACAGTTTATAGTTTACCCTGTAACCATCCCTCCCTAAATGAGATTAAAATCTAGCTGTAAATTGATTGAAGTAAATACCAAGAAAAAATGTCAGCATCTATACAACACAGTTGTTACATTACACTATAAGCAGATAACCACTAAATCACAGAACAGTCCAGGTTGGAAGGGACCTCGAAAGACCATCTGGTCCAATCTTTTATGGGAAAGGCAGCCTAAATGAGATCATTTATCTAGCACCCTGTCCAATGACATCTTGAGAACCTACAGTGATGGAGACTCCATCATGTCCCTGGGGAGGTTCTTCCAGTGGTTGATTGTTCTCACTGTAAAAAACAAACAAACAAAAAAACCCCAACACAAAAAACCTGCCTTGTCTTATACTGAGTGAAGCCTCTCCTGGTGCAACTTGCAGCTGTTGCCCCTTGGGAAGAAAGGGCCTCCGTCCTCTTTGTAGCAGGCCTTTAAGTGATATTATACTACTCGACATTCAACATCGTTGTCCTGGTTCTGTTTTCATATGAAAGTTTGAATCAAAGTTTGGGAACTGCTGTCTTACCATATCAATGGACTAATGAGCAACTATAAGCCCCCAAAGTCCCTCATCATCACTAGCACACTCACCTTGAACTTCTGTTTCAATATAGCCAAACTAGAACTAGAAGCAAGTTAAATCAAGCTCCATAGCAAAGGCATTTGTGAAGCAATATGAAGCTGTGAATCACTCCCAAAGATCTCACAGACCACCACTTGAAAACTTAACAGTTTATGTTTGTGAAACCTATCACAAAAAGAGCCTTTACCTTCATCCTTAGACAAGTATCTGGTCACAAAAGTACATATGAATCAAGCCAGTATCTCCGAAGGGCCTAAAAAGTTATAAATGACTAAAGAGTCCATACATGCTGTCCAACAGACAAATCACCTTCCTTCCATCAAATATATTTAAATGTTCAGATGACATGGACATTTCACATTTCATTCTTCAGCCCTGCAACATATCCTTACAGAGGATTTAAACTTTAATCTGCATCTTCAAAGCCAAACATCTCTCAATTTGTCAACTGTTACCCTGCAATGTCACCAAATTAACACTCCATTTATTTTTCCAAGATCTATTTCATACTACCATACCAACCATTAGAGCTTTTAAGGAAACACTGGTGTCCTGATTTGGCTAAAACAGGACCATTCCTCCTTTCAGTAGATTTTCCTTCAGTTAAGTTTCTTCTAAGTAACTGCTGTTATCTCCCTATTTTAAAGTCTTTCCCTCCCTCCAAAAAATCCAAAAATAAATCCAAAACATTAGTTCCTACAGTTAAAATCTTAACTGATCAAAACATTTAAGCCAAACAACCACTTAGTGCTGGGCTTCTTTCCCATTTGTCACCACTATTGACTTTAGACAGCAGTCCCTTTCAAAAAAGAGTTGCATATACCATTCCTGTAAGTTCTAGGCTTTTTCACTGGATTTTAAAAGCATATTTAACAACTTCAACCAGCAATTTTCCTTGTCTAGTCATATAGATATAACTGTGTGACACCTCTGGAATTCTTCATTCAGGCAAGTGTTGCAAAGTGATCATCTAGACTAAACAAACATTTTATATGGGGCAAGGATCATATTTAATTGGCCACCATTATTGATGAGCACAGTGTCAATGCTAAACAAACAGCTGCTTGTGCCCACTTAGTATAAAGGGATCCTAATTCATGGTTAGACACAAACAGTATTCCATAACAAAAAAAAAAAAGTCTTAAAACTGCACTTTCCCCACTTAGTTGAAGGTTGTCTGCTGCATACACCTTTGTACATGAAAGCCCACTCATTCAACTTGCAGTAGAGTTTTAAACAAAAGAACTAAAATGCTTCAAAAGTGGCACTTTCTTTAAATTACTCTATCCTCATAATACTACAAAAAAACTTCCAGAGACAGAACATGCATGCAAAGTTCACTTCCACATCACATATAACTGATCCAAACCACACAAACTAGCACAATTTAAAGTAGTAATTTAAAGAAAGTGCCACTTTTGAAGCATTTTAGTTCTTTTGTTTAAAACTCTACTGCAAGTTGAATGAGTGGGCTTTCATGTACAAAGGTGTATGCAGCAGACAACCTTCAACTAAGTGGGGAAAGTGCAGTTTTAAGACTTTTTTTTTTTTGTTATGGAATACTGTTTGTGTCTAACCATGAATTAGGATCCCTTTATACTAAGTGGGCACAAGCGTTCTCATTTTAAAATTTGCCTAATACACCAATCAGAACCACAGCGGGTTTTGAGTTGTTATTTAAAATGCTGTGAGAAGAAGTGTCCTTAGTCAAGAAAAAGAGCAGTGGTGCACCTGACAATCCTGGAGTCAAGCACTGACTTCATTTTACATCTTCCAAGCGAAACCTTCTATTTCTAGTTAGTCTGTAAAATAAATTACAACTACTCGCCAGATGAGAGATAAGTTATTCAAACAGGTCACACACTGTAGCTGTAAAAACTATGGAAACAAACGTCTGAAAAATCCCACCCAGCGGTCCCACACCTGCGATAAGTGATGAAGCTGTCGTCCCTTCCCTGCCCCGGCCAAAGGGAGTCAACAGCTCCCATCACCGCACGACACCGACTCCCATTAGCAAAAGAGGAGCCCCTGGGGCCTTACGGTGCCAGGGGAACTCCTGCTGCCCCCAGGGAGCGCGGGGCCCACCCGATCCGCGCCCCGACGGCAGCCCCGAGCACG
>NW_009636219.1:0-597 GCF_000690535.1 Cariama cristata
TTGGTTTGGGAGCAATCCATGGCCGTTTCAATTTCCGGCCTGAGGTCTTCCACGAATGGCAGATCGCACGGGTCACGTTATCTGCCTCGCCAAGCAAAGCAGACCCAGTTTTGTTATGCCTGTGGAAGGGTTGCCTAGAGAAGCTGTAGCCTAGCAATACCTTTCCTGCCTGTCATCATTGGTTTGGGCCAAATCCCTGGCTGTTTCGTTTCAATTTTGATATCTGAGCTCTTCCAGGAATACCAGATCGCATGGTTGAGATTATCTGCCTCTCAAAGCACAGGAGTTCCCAGTGTTGTTGTGGCTGTGGAATGCCTGCCCACAGAAGCTCTAGCCTAGCAAGAGCTCTCCTCCCTTGCAACTGGTTTAGCAGCAATCCATGGACGTTTCAATTTTTAGATCTGAGCTCTTCCAGCAACTGCAGGTCCCACGGTTGAGGTTATCTGCCTCTCAAAGCACAGGAGTTCCCAGTATTGTGGTGGCTGTGGAAGCCCTGCTCACAGAAGCTCTAGTCCAGCAACAGTTTTCTTCCCTGGCATCATTGGTTTGGGAGCAATCCCTGGACGTTTCTATTTTTAGATCTGAGCTCTTCCAGCA
>NW_009636219.1:780-1390 GCF_000690535.1 Cariama cristata
AGATCGCACGTGTCACGTTATCTGCCTCGCCAAGCAAAGCAGACCCAGTTTTCTTATGCCTGTGGAAGGGTTGCCTAGAGAAGCTCTAGCCTAGCAATACCTTTCCTGCCTGTCATCATTGGTTTGGGCGCAATCCCTGGACGTTTCAATTTTTAGATCTGAGCTCTTCCAGGAATCCAGGTTGCACAGCTGTGGTTATCTGCCTTTCAAACCACAGGAGACCCAGTGTTTTTGTGGTTTTGGAAGGGCTGCCCAGAGAAGCTCCAGACTAGCAACAGTTTTCCTCCCTGGCATCATTGCATTGGGAGCAATCCCTGGACGTTTCCATTTTCTGCCTGGGGTCCTCCGGGAATGGCAGATCACACAAGGTACGTTATCTGCCTTGCCAAGCAAAGCAGACCCAGTGTTGTTGTACCTGTGGAACGGTTACCCAGAGAAGCTCTATCCTAGCAATAGCTCTCCTACCTGACATCATTGGTTTGGGAGCAATCCCTGGATGATTCTGCTTTAGATCTCAGCTCTTCCAGGAATGACAGATCGCACGGTTGAGATTATCTGCCTTTCAAAGCACAGGAGTCCCAGTGTTGTGACTGTGGAAGGCCTGCTCACC
>NW_009636220.1:0-32671 GCF_000690535.1 Cariama cristata
TCGGTGAAACGTCGATGCCGCGACCCCGTGCAGGCGCACTTAAAAGCAACCACCTGCAGAAGGTTAAAAAATATGGAGGAAAAAAACCCTGCTGCTTGCTGATGTTTGTTTGTTGTTGTTTACATGGCAGGAGGCATTCGGCCAGGCTTTGAAAAGCAGTATTTGTCGTTGTCAGAGACACAGGGTCCCTCAGGCTTGGTGATGTTTGGATGCTGCAAGTTGACACATGCCAAGATGCCATTTGTAGTGCTTGCCAATTCAAAATTACAGCATACGTGGCTCAATATCGCAACAGCAAGGCTTCTTCCTTTAGAGATTTCAGCTTTCTCTCTCCAGTACTTCAGAGATATGTCTTCTGCCAGCCTGTGCTCTCTTTCTCCTCTTTCTCATGTCTGCAGCCCTGGGTATCTGGGGCAGCTTTCCTTTTCTTGTTTCTCATCACTTAGTGACTTTGAAAAAGGTCCCACTGGAAATAATTTTCTCCTTTCTCTACCTTTAAATCTTTTCTTTCACAACCCTCCCCCTATTTTGGAACTGGTTTAGTTAAGTCTTTGAAGTGTTTTAGTTACACTTTGAATTCACATTCAGTTCAAAAATTGGAACTTAAATCTATCCATGTTCAGGAAACCTCTGGAGGGAGATTCACTGACATTTATGTTTCGTACTCGTTTTTGTTGTTGACAACATTTTCTGGAACAGGTTTCTTTTCTTTGATCATCACTGTTCCCAATAAATTTTAATCCTATACCTTCCATTGGGTATTAATGTAGCATGCCTGGTTATAAGCAAAAATATTATTAAGACCTTGTTATACAGGCATGATAAAAATAGCCCATAGTCAGAGCTAAGGTGGAGCTCAGAATTTAAGCACACCTGGTTACCTGGAGGACTAATGAGCTGACCATCTGAAGAGCCAACCACAGCAGAGTAGGTGGGCTGAGAACATCGGTGTTGCTTGCACATGTCCTTTGTTTCCATCAAAAATTTTGGAGAAATCAACCTTATTTTTAGACTATTAAGTTCTGTCAAGCAAGCATTTCTGGTGGAATGCTTGTCCTCTCTTATGACCTCTGGTTTTAGATCTACATTTTGAAAACAACAGTTTTAATCACAATTAAAAGTTTATCAGCAAAAAAACGGTGAAGGATACAATCAGGAATTAAACATTTTTAGAGCCCCTTATCATTGAGTTAAAAAAAAAAACAACAAAATTTGAGAGAGCGCAAAGTGAGGGAATTCTGCTTTAAGCTGTTGATGCACTTCTCTTTTCTGTTGTTTTTTTTTCATGTGTATAAAAGATCTGTTTAACAATTGTAATTATAGTGGATTGAATCATGGAACACTTATACATTATAGATGAATTAAATTAAAATAATTTGGAAACAGCAAGTTGCACTCCTCAGAAATTTAAATGGTTACTTGATCTTCTCATCTTACTTCTCTCATATTTTACTGCTTCTGTTCCTAGCTACATTTTCTGAATTTAGTGTTAAATGTTTTTATAAAGTCATCTCAAACGTAGAGGAATTTGAGTTTTGTATGTGCTGTCCTGTATATAATCAAAAGAGAAAAATGAAGGAGAAGCTGTCTATAAGCAGAATTTTGATAAAAGAAGATAGATCTCACTTTTAGGTGTCAGAAATTTAGCCTGAAATATGGTTTTCTTTAATTTGTAATACTGTTTTTTAAATGATAGTCATCCTTCTCTTCAGTTACTCATTTTTCTTTAAGATACTATCCAGTTTCTGCCAGTAGAATATTGCAATCAATGTGAGAATTTAGATGAGTAATATGTTGAATTACATTACATCAGAAGGTGATGTTTAATGTTCCAGTAAGTACGTACTATATGTTCTCATACTACTTGCAATGCGGCAATTTATATGTATGGTAGTAACAAATAATACCTCTGCAGAGGGAAAAAAGAAACCAAAACAAAAAACCCAAACAAACCAAAACCCTCAAAACCCAGAATTCTGGTCTTAACATTGGTTTGCTGTGTGACTTTCATGTTTAAAGCTTTCATTACGAAATCAAAGTTCATAAGTAACAAACAACATGGTAGCCTTATTTCTTGAACTTGTGTTTTGAAAAGGGGAATGTTGCAAAAAGGGTCCACAGGCAGCAATTGTCCGTGTTCCTAACCAGTTTAGGAATTCTTGAAAGCCCCAAATACAACTGAAATTCTGATCCCACTGAAAATAATGAAAACTTTCCATTCACTTCAGCAAGACCAAAACTTCCCCCTGTGCGTTGAAAATATATGTAACATAAGACATTGAATCAAAGCTTTCAGAAATAGAAACCTTATACATAAAATCAATACCTGCAGACTGGTCTCTTAATGATGCAGGAAACTAAACAGGTTTGGGAAACTAGCTTCAAGCTCATGTTTTTTTCAAATTTTTGGAGCCAATTGAAAATACTGGGCAAGATTTTCAAATATGTTTTGAAAAACACACGTTGAACTAGCGATCAAGTCTATAAGCAATGTTGAAAATTCTGCCTGTTCGACCCTATTTTCTTCCGATATCTTCGTAAACAACAGCAAGAGAGTTGTCCTGTAGGAATACAGGCTATCTCCGTTAGCAGCTCTCTTGATATCATGTTTTCCAAATTCAGCATGAGGCATTTCACAGGCTGCTGATACAATGTTAAATGTGAAGTATATTCTCAGATTCTAAATGATGCAGCTCTCAAAAAAGATCAGCTTTCATTTCATTTGAGAGCTATTGTAAAACTATTTCCAAATACCTCCATAGCTAAAGGCAGCCTTTTTCTACTCCTTTAACTTTGCTTTGATGACAGTACTTGGTTTTTCATTAGGTTTCTATGGATACAGGCCAAATTCAGTCAGTTACGGGACACAGGTCCTTTGCAGTACATCTGAAATGATATGTTGCTTGTTAGAGTTGATAGGCTAATAGAAGTTTAAAATCCAGATTTATTAAAATTACTGAAATTATTACAGCATAAATGTTTAATAAGTTCTAGATGATTTCCAAGAATGCATTTTAACTAATTGCATCTCTATAAACATAGTTCATGTGCAATGAATCAATAAGAAATTATATGATTATAGCATGCTTCTCACTACAAAGTGCTGTGCTTAAATAATTTTCCTTCTGTAAAGCACAGTCAAACCGATGAGTTTTTGTTATCTCTAGTAGCAAACCTGAAACGCAGAGGCCAGAATTCGAGTATTTTGAAATAAGTATATATGGAGTACTAAAATAAGTAATTCTTCATTATTTGTATTATATTAGTGTTCTATGTAGTTGAAGCTCACTTACATGGAAATAGCTTATGTGGATGTAAAAATAGAACATACATTTAATAATTATTTAATGGATTCATTATGATAATTTAAGAAGCAAGATTTGCAGAGGAGAATAAACCTTTTATTAGACCAAATTGTATAGATTATAGATTGTACAAATTATATGATAGCAGTGGAATAGTTTTGCAGACTATTGCTGGTATTTCAGTAGCTCACTCACAGAGCAGATTCATGACCGACTCCCTGACTAAAAGCCAGCTTTAAATAACTCTCTAATGGAGTAGTGGGTGAAGAAAGACTCATTCTGGGCAGGAGGCAATTTTCTCCTCTATTTAGGGGATAAGGAAAAGAAATGGCAGAGGATCCAGGGAAAAGCAAGAGACTGAATGTAGGCAAGGAGTGAAGAAGGTCTCCACTATTGTGATTCTGGAGACATCTCTGCTTATGGCAATTCTGTGGTTCAGCAACTCCTAAAAGATGTCTGAAAATTTCCAAGTTTTCTTGAAAAGAAGATGATATATGAGATACATAAAGTCTCTTACAAAGGAATAGTTCATGTGCCTACTGGCTACTTCAAAACTTACTAGGGTTTTGAGCATTAATAAGGCAGATGTTAAAAAAATATGAAGAGTTATTACAGTCAGTGTAATTTTTGGAACCTGACCCAAAGCCATTTGAAGTCAATGTTAGTCTTTCCATTAGTTTCAAGGGTTTCCTATTCATCAAATCATCACAGATGATACTGCAGATTAGATTTTTGTTTGCCAGTATTGTCTGCTTCTTTGTTTTAAGAAAGACATTTTTCTTTTCTAAATTTAATACACTCATTAAGTATGCTTGCTCTGTGGTTGTGTTCTTAGCTAATTTGCTTAGCAATAGGATTTTATTTTCTAATGAGGCAGCTACCCAAAAGCCTTCTGTAGAAATGAACAGTAAGGAATATTTGTTATCTCTTTGCATAATAGTTTTTCTATGTTTTAAATGAAATACTGCCTAACTCTATGAATGTTGAAATATTGTTCTTTATTCTAAAAGCTGAGCTGTCTGACTAGCTATAGAAGTTTGTACTTCCTTCACTTCTGCTTATAAGCTTATACGGGCTAAGGTGGCTCCTGCAAAAGTAAATCTAATTTATATAATTTCCCAAGGAGATGATGTGTTAGTGTGACACATATCCTGGGAGTAAGATAATGAAAAGAAACCCCAACACTTCAGAAGCACCGGATCTTTTCTTTTCTTGCAGACACAGGAATAAAAACAGGAATATCTTAAGATATTTCTGCAACAAAAGTGCAACATTAATAGGTACAAGGTAATTAAAACCAAAATGGCATCACTGAAGTGTTTAATCTTTTAAGTGCTTGTACTTAATGTTGGAGCATTTGCTTGTATGTCCGTTCATTGCATATGAATTTTGATAAGTGTGCCTCAGTCATAGACAACAGCGGACAGGAACCTAGGCATATATTTTCAAGAAAGTCATTGAAAGAGCTTATTAAAGGGTGCAATTGTGTGAACACAGATAAGTAGAAATATTTCTGTAAGAGCTGTTTGACTATTACTTGTAAAACAATAAAGTGTTTCTTGGTCTGTTATTTTCATTAACTGAAGCAATTGTTTTTCTATGTTATATACTGGAACCTGAGATTTTTTTTCTGATTTTTAAAATAGAATTCCTTATGAACCAGTTTGTTTGGAAAATTCAAGTTCTTCAGTTTGTTGAATGAAAGTCTAACTGTGGTTATTATCACGTCTTCCCTGTGGAAATCTATAGGTGCCATCATGAATTGGAATCCTTTTGTGTTTAAAAGAATGCGATGGCGAACAGAAGAGCCAGTCTCCACCCTGCTAGGTTTATAGTCAAAATACACTGAGACAATTAGAACTGGAGTTAATTTATGATGTAGTGAGATACTTACTTTGGAACAAAAAATACATCAGGAAGCAAGAGGAGACTTGGGAACAGATGTTACTGGGAAGCCTATTCTTAGCTTTCACTAGTGTGATAATGGTGCTAGTTTTGTAGACATTATTGCATTTTCCAGCCTGGAGAAAACTTCAATACCTAAAATGAATTATAATTTAAGAAAACCCAGACTTTTGATATATATTGAATAGCCCAAAAGAACAAAAAGAATTTGTTTTTTTTTTCTTGAAAAATCTTTAGCTCTTAGGGCTCAATTCTGTTAATTCTATCTTCATGGACTGTAGTGAGATTATTAAAAAAATTTATATCTCTACTTTTTTCCTGCTTTTTTTACATTTAATTATCAGTTTGGCTTTGCATAAATACATTTTTTTTTAATTATGTATTTCTTCTGGCTTTCTGTAAGATAAAAGTAAAAGGAAAATTAAATTAAAATCAAAACTAAGTAAATGAAGGAGGGAAAAGACCTGTGGCTTAAATGGAATTACTTTATCAGTAGTCATGTTCACCTCCTATCCTGAGATATCTTGAATATTTTCTAAGAGATCGTTTCTTCAGGTTTTAACTCAAAGGGTCTTAAGTAGTTTTCGGTACCCTGAAGCTCAAGCATCGAGATTCCAATGCTCTTAACCTCTTTAGCTTCAGTGTTCTGTAAAAAACTGAACAGAAGTAGTTCTACCATGAATGACAGACCACCTTATTTTAAAACTTTTATAACTTTGATGATGTTTGTCTTTAATCTTCTAAACATTTTCATCTGTTTATTTTCTTAGACTAGATGATTATTTTTTGAAGCTTCTGTATTACAGAAAAACAGAAACATTTTCCAAAACATGGTAAGCATAAACATTTTTTACATTTGGAAACAGCCAAAATATTCAAACTGAGGCAAAATACACCATTTGGTTTTTGACCATGACTGAAATGAAGAAGTGTTCCTCAGCAACTAAATAAGGAGGAAGAACATGAAAAACTTCTGACCTCGGTGATAGTATCTGATATAAAAGTTTAGTGATGATTTTGCACTCATCTTTACTTCTAGAGTTTGCTTAAGTCAGGAGTGCTTGTAATTTCATCCATTACTGCCACATTTTTTTTGAGTGCACCTGTGTGCTACTCTCTGTCTTACATTCTTGTGGACTTCAATGGGACTTAAAGCCACATGGAATTTTGGGGAAATAAGGATTCTTCAGGTGTTAAGACCTTATTTAACGGACTGCTGAGCTCTTGAGAGATACTGCATGAGCTCAATTTCCATAAAAGTGTCAGAATAGATATTCAGGACCTCCAGAATTATGAGAATATGCTGGTATGTTCTTACAGCTTTGGCAATGGAGATGTTACCATGGTCTCTAAAATACAGCACACCTGGGAAGTATGGTAATCTGAAGAAAGACTCCTAAATTATATCAGATACTGAGGATGTCGATTCTTTGTTGTACTACAAAAGAACTTTGTCAATTTGAAGAAAATGGTTTTAAAAATAAGATGCAGTCAACAGAGACAAACAAGAGGTACTGCACTTAAGGAAAAATAGTCAACTGCATAAATATATGAGGGTAAACAACAGGCTAAGTGGAAGTTCTTTAGAGAGAAAAGGAATGAATCACAAGCTGATTGTGAATCACCCATGTCATTCTGTTCTGGAAAAGAACAAATGACATAAATAACCTGTAAGATACATAAAACAACCTTTCTGTTCAAGAGCACTGATAATCTGAAGTAATGCGTTCAGTTTCTGTCATAAAAGTTCAAGAAAAACATAGGTCAGTTGGAGAGGTTCTGAAGGACATCAGCAAAAATGATGAAAGACTTAGGAAACATGACCTCCGAAGATGGGTGGAAAGACCTGGGGTTATTTAGTCTAAAGTCAAGAGTATGTTTTTCTCATGTGGAGTCATGTGGTATGTAAAAAATAGAAACAAAGAAGAAATAATTGTTTCTGTGTGTCCATGGTACATAGGAGAAGAAGTAATAGGCTTAAATTCCAAAATGAATTATTCTTATTAGACAATAGGACAGACTTTCTGACCAAAAAAGAAGTCTTGAGGCATGGAATAAGTTTTCTGAAATCTGCATTACTGAATGGATTTTTTTGGACCAGGTTAATAAAATATTTAGTTTAACTAGCTGATCTGTCTCAGAGTAGGTGGATGGATAAGATACCTTCTGAAGGTCATTTCAACTTTTTTCTTCTATGATTCTATAAGATTTGGTATGAAACTTTTACTTATTTTAAATTTATTCACTTATAGGTGTATTATTCTGAGTTAGACTGCATTATTCTAAGCTGTTTATGTGAACCCGAAGCAATCACTAGCCAAGGATGGAAGTCTGTTCTTATGCAGACTGTGAAATATTTACAATTTGTTGCTTTTTTGTGGCTTAGTATATGTTCATTGTATTTGATTGGATGTGGTTAATACATGCTTAAAAGCTGTCATTCAGTTTTATTTTACATGCATGATTGTTGAATCTTGCATGATTGTTCATTGCCACATTTTCATGCAGCATTAGTTCTCTGTTCTTTTTTTGTATATTGATGGTGTCACTCAGTTTTGTGGTTTGTGTGTTTTAATGCTATTGGTTTAATTGTCATCTTTTAGATAACTCATAGAGATCTAAGTAGTGCTAAGTGGTTTCAAAAATAAATTTTAAAATTTATTTGATCATTTGATTAGTAGCAAAAAGGAATAAACATTGTAAACAGTGTTTTCTGATGTATCATAATTACACGTGCATTCAACTGAATTGACTAAAACTAGGTGCTCAACCAAGCATCTAATTATTTTGGAAAATTGCAGTTAGATGCTGCATTTGCACTGAATATAGACAAGGATTCCCGATACTGATTTCTGCATCTTTAAGAAAGCAGTCAAGCATGAAGGAGCATAATAGCACACCAAATTTGGAGCTTGCAACTCTTGCTAATACAAATAGTCTTTTCTTAGAGGAGAAGGTCAGTTTATTTGCATATGATTATTAATGGTGATATAATTTATAGCTGTATAGAGGTTGTCCAAGATGGCATTTTCTAAGAAGACAGGACATTTTTCCAAGAAGACACATTAGGAAGAGTCATATAGATCATGTTTGTCTCAGCCTTGGTGAATATGAGTATTTCTTTGCTAGTTTCATGTGAATCTTTTGTGTGATTCTGTTCACAGGACATTGCAAATGAACAAATGCTATGTGTCTGAGTATGTCTTCCCAAATATGAAGCTGTCTCTGTAGTATTTACAACAGTGAGGATTACAGGAGTTTTAGCTTCTCTGTGGCTTAGACAGGTGTATTCTTCTAAACGAGGTTAATTTCTTTTTAAGAGTATGAACTACTGAAGAAGTCAGCAACATTATCAAAAAGATAATTACCAAAAAAGGCTGTGGTGGATTGACGTTGGCTGGCAGCCAAGCACCCACCCGGCTGCTCATTCACTCTCCCCACCTTCAGCATGACAGGAGAAAACAGAACAGGAGCGAGACAGCTTGTGTGTCGAGATAAAGACAAGGAGGTCACCTACCAATTGCTGTGGCAGGCAGAATAGCCTCAACTTGGGGAAATAATTTATTGCAAATTAATATAATTACTATTTCAGGTATTAAGAAACAAAAACCAAAACAAGAAAAAAAGCTTTACAACATTTAGGGAAAACACACCACTCCTTTTCCCAGGCTTGACTTCACATCACCTTGTTATGGCTGCAGGTTACGCTCAGTGCCTTCAGTAAGGCAAGAAACAGCAATGGTGGAGGGGTGGTGGTGTTTGCAGTCAGGACATCGTGGTTCCTTTTGTCACTCCTTCTTTGCTCTTTTTCTCTGCTCTGATGTGGATCTTCCATGGGCTCTGTCCCTTTGTGAATATTTGCTCTGCCATGGCGCACCTCCTGCCCTTCTGACTTCAGTGTTCTCTTTCTGTTTCTCCCTGATTCCCTCCTCCTGTCTCTGCCCTCATTCTCTCCATGTTCCCTCCTCCTCTGTCTGGATTTTTCTGTCCTTAAATACGTTTTCACAGGGGCAACACCGACTTCACTGATGGGCTCAGCTTTGGCCTGTGATGGGTCCAGAGCCATCTGGAACTGACTGTGTCCAGCACAGGACAGTCGCTGACCTTCTTCCACAGACGACACCCCTACAACTCCCCACTACCAAAACCTTGCCACACCAACACAGAAACTTTTATCCATATTGCTTTTTCAGACAGAAAATCCATATCCCATCATCAGTCTTTAAGAACTGAACAGAGTCATTGAAATTTGAAGTTCTGCATGCTTGCATCAGCTTTCATCATTCCTTTCTTCTCAGCCTGCCTCATGGCTTTTAATTTAAATGAATAATATACAAAATATGTATTTTATGCCTATTAGTCTGACTTATGTGATATTCAACAGATATTTCTATGCACTGACAAAGATAATTTATCATTTATATTGATATCTAGCTCTAAATTTCTCTCAGAGTGGGCAAATTTTATTCTTATTTATTAAATTTATTACTGTAGTGAGTAGGAGCTTTATCAGAAACTAACACCACATTGTCCTGAAGAGAACAACAGCCGCTGACAGTAAGTGCTTTCAACCAGTAGAAGACCAGATAACGCCAGCAAGGTAATAAGGTCAGCCTGATGAGAGGTAGTTTTAGCACAGCAGCAAATTAAACATTGCCAAGGTCAGCAGTCCAATTTCTTAGTGAGTCACCTGTCCATTTTCCTGTTGGTTTGACAGAAGCAAGTCTCCACATGTGAGGAAAAGTCAGGAGGGAAAAAAAAGCCAGAAGACATGAACCGTGGTGGACAAGATTTTGAAAAAAAAAGATCATAATGAAAAGTGTAGGTCATTACCTTCATTGGAGAAATATCCAATAACAATTCCAGAGGATTCAAATATCCCACAGCTAGTGTACTTGGCTAAATGATAGTAGAAATCACAAACACAGATAATTAAAAAAAAAAAAAAGGCAAAAAAGGACTGGAGTAGTGATTAAAGATAATTACTTTGTGCATCTCTGTAAACCATCTCTTTAAACTCTGAAAATGCCATCGCTGCCTATTAACTCTGCCTTTTTTCTCACTTACCCTTCTTCATAGTAGTTTCACGAAACTCTTGGGATCAGAAGAAGAAAACAAGGACATGAGGGTTTCTGTACTCTGTGGGGCAGTTCTTCTGGCTTCTGTGGAGAGGGCTTTCTACAGTTTTCTTAGGACAGCGGTACTGCAGTTTGGCCCATCTCACAAGTGGGAACATGCAGAGATGATAATCACGAAGTTCATAGGCAAGATGATAGCAAGACATTGAATAATTAGTAGGCTGTTTACTCCCATAATGTCACTCTAAACTTAATAATCACTGAAATACAAAGTAATTTCCACATGATGTGCTTGCAAAGCAAAGTATCACACACTGCACAGAGTATTAAAAATCTTCCTTTCTTATATTGATGTCAGGAATCAGATTGTTCTGGAAATGTTTATCAGGTGGTACTCGTAAAATGGAAGTTTTATCAGAACCGCCTCAAATGATAATGTAGGAGAGAGCACAGCTTCCACTAATACCGACAGGTATTGCATGTCACCATCTGAGAATAGATGTGGACTCTCTATGTAGAGTGACATTCCACAAATTAATGGATATTTATGGAAAATCATGAACAATTCTTACATGAATTATTTAACTGTCATAGGTGTATCTACATGGAAAACCAGAGAAAGGTGATATGAAGAACTGAAATGGAAAACAAAATAGAAAAGGAACAGGACAAAAAAAAAAAAGGCGGCTATAAAAGCAATAAAAGATACATTTAACATTTTGCTATCTTTCCAGATGTCTATAACTTACTGTAAATCTATACCATCTCCCTTACCATATAAACTAGGATGATTAAGAACTCCAAGTCTATTTCTTATAACAGCCTGTCTCTGAGGACGAGCTGATTAAGTGCAGGCTAGATAAGTGGATAGTGAAGTAGACTAAAGACTGGCTGAAGAGCTGGACTCGAAGGGTTGCAATCATCAGGAGAAAGTCCTGCTGGAGCACAGTTGCTGGTGGTATGCCCCAGGAGTTGATACTGGGGCCAATACATCTTTGTTAAGGACCTGGACAACAGGACAGAGTGCACCTTCAGTGAGTTTGAATATGATACAAAACCGGGAGGAGTGGCCGATGGTTGTGCTGCCTACCCTTCGGAGAGACCTCAACAAGCTAGGGAAGTGGGCCGGCAAGAACCCATGAGACAAGCCGTTTTAGAGTGAATTCATGAAAGGAGCCTCACCTGTGATCTCTGAAGGAGTCTGAGGAAGAGCCTGCCTCTCACCACTGGCTGAGAAAGGAGGAACCTGCATAGTTCAGGCTCTTGTGCCTGAAGTTACACCTTGTGAATATGCACCTTTTAAGCGGACAGTTTGTAGAGCTCTAGCACATAAAATCAATCTGACAGAAGGGATATTTTCTGTCATATGACATGGTTCTCAGGAAGTGGAATACAGAGCCGAAATGACATGAATTTCCTCACCGTTGTCACTGTTTCACTCCTGAGTAGTGCTCCCCGGTGCTTGTCCAACCAATGTCCTGACAGCTTGTCAAAAGGCTCTTTGGAAAGAGCTTTCACATGATTTACTGCATCAAACAAGCTGTCTTTACATTCCAGTTCAGGCTTGACAAATTTGTCAGTTTCTCCAATCTTTTCACAGTTCATAAAGTCAACATTTCTGCGAAGCAACCAATTCTGAGAGACCTGCAAGGAAACCCCTGGTGATTGCTTCAGTGTGACTAATTTAGAAATAGTGTAAGATATTTTTAAATCTCAACAAAAAAAAGGAGCTCAGAAAGTAGCAGGAGGGCTTCACTGAAAATTATCTAACAACATCTGAGAGTTTGCCGAGCAGCAAAGATTTGTTTCAGAAAATTCTCACTGGTCTAGGAAAACTCAGTGCTTCCCTGGAGGAAGAATTTGGTCCATATTTGTAAGTTCTTAGAGTATGTGTTATAAAAATGATGAGAGTACAACCTTTAAGCAATTGGACAAGCAAAAAGACCCACTTATTTTGGTGGCTGGATAAACAACTTGAGTCCTACATTCCTCAAATATTGTCATCCTTTTGAAGTTGTGTTTGCAAAGAAGTTTTCCACTTAATAGTTTTTGCTAGTTTTATTTCCCTATTGCAGAGAAAAGCAGGGTATTAAGCTGTTACAATATATATGGCAGTGAAACAAGAAAAGGGAGGTTAGATCTTAATAGTTCTCTCTCCTGCTTCCTTTTCACACGTGTGATTTGTGTTATTTTAGTGAAATTGATTTTTGCCATATTTTAACAGATGCCACAAGTTAAAAGAAGTAAAACTACCTAAATTACTCAGGCGAAAAGAGAGTGAAGAGGAAAAGTAAAAATGCGAACATATAAACCAATTATGACTGTATGGAGTTCTTAGCTGGAATTTTCATTCACACCGTTGTACTTTATCAAATGATGTAGCCTATTCACAGTAACATTGCATGATGTGATGTAGAAATTTAGAGAGATTAAATTTTTTTACTGTTTTCTGTACTGATTTAATGTCTTGTATGAAATTGAGAGATTAGTTCAGCTTTTTGAAAACTGCGTTGGCTTTTTCTGAATAACAGTAGCAGGCTCTGAACAAAGAGGAAGCAGATTTGTGGCTTAGCAGAGCAACATCTATGGTGTTGCATCAGAGGACAAGAAGTAGTCTTTCAGTGCTGGCCAAAGCAGCAGGACTCTTTCAGTTGTTGGCAGAAGTATGAGCTCGAGATTACTTGAATGTGTGGGCAGAGATGCGTAATTGATACTCACAAAATCACAAAAGTCCTTAGAGGATTTATGGCACAAACAGGACTGGAAATGTGACTTTCAGTCTTTTATACAATTGCTTCTGCCTCACAGTCTCAGCACTAACCAGCGTGCTTGGCTCTGCTGTGGCAGTTATATGTCAGGGAGCCCTGGGTAATAATAAAACCCTTTTGTTCTTTCTACATGCATGCAAACATTGCTTGAGGTAGTTTGATTTGTGTTACCACACCTGACATTTTCTCTGTCAGCAGAGAGAACTACCAAATTTGACAAATCGAACCACTCTTGCTCAAAACACTTTTCTGGAAATCAATTTGACTGATTCACCTGGCAGGTTTGTAAATTCCCCAAACCTGATGTTCTGTCCCCAAGATGACAAATGCTTCAAAATATGAGAATGGTTTTTGACTTTGAGTCCAAGACATTTGTCCCAGTCTGCAATTCGTGAAGCAGTTTGCTCACAAAGCCTTCAACAATCTCTTGTACCTTGAGAGTGTTCACTTTGTTAGTCGTCTGGAAACAGCTACAGGAGATGATCATGGCTGGGTTTGGCCAACAAGACCCGTAGTGTTCTCCTTTCTCTTTTGTGTTATCAAGAAGGAGTGTTTTGGTGGTCTGCAATAAGTTTCCTCAGCTTGAGGTCATGATCTGTGCAGTCAAAATACCTTCCAGAGGCTGGGCATAATAGAACAGGTCAGCTGCAAGTAGCCAGTGCAGCTATGTAGTTTAAGGCAATTTGGATTTGGTTGGAGCTACATGGGAACAGTTTTATTTGTCTAATCCATCTGTGCTCCTTGCATACATTTTTCTGCTAACTTTACACCAACAGAGTTCACCTAGACAGGAGAAATTCCCTGTTGCTGTATGTTATCTTAGCTCATACTGACTATGGAGCCTGTTAATAGCTACTGGTCATCAGCTCTGTATACTGCAGCCTTGTCCATGTAAGATGATGTTCTACTGAATGGTGGAAGGGTCAGCTGAACCAGCTCGAGAGTGCTCTGTGATCATGACACAGGGAGTTAGAGGATTTTCTTGAAGAATGGAAGAGCTGTAAAAAATGTCAGAAAATATGTGACAAAAGGAACGTATGCACTTCAGACAACTTGTGTCTCACCTCCATGCTGTGCTCTGTGGGTTGTTTCAGTGAAAATGCAGCAGGTTCCCTTGCCAGGGGACTGTTAGGTGTAACTTGGGTTCCCAGAGCAGTGTGTGAGATCAATAGTAAGTAAACATAGCATTAGATTAACCCAATGTAAGGACATGATGTAAAATTGAAACAGTATGAGTAGACATAGTGTTTTAGACTCTAATGTACGTAGTAAGCCAAAAGAGCTGTTGTCACGTTTTATAGCTGTTACAGCATTTAATTTTTATATGTTTATTTTATGTATATCTAAAATTTTATGTATATATTTCATGCAATCCTAATACTGGACACAAACCACTAGCTTTTTATGCAATATGTAGTGCTGTTTCTGAGTGTTGGGACACAACTGCCTATGCTAGTAAGCTTTTAGCTTTTTAGCTAGTGTTTTTGGCATGATTTTTTCATGTGCCACAAGTAACTTACTCAGAGAATTCCTGGGCATGATGCTGGAGTTGGAAAGTTCCAGTGAGGGCTGCCAATAGCTGGTTTGCATGCAACTACCCAATTTCCCAGGGTAGCAGCGATTACTAGTGTAGAAACAGGCTTTTCTGTGCCAGCTGGTTTCAAGACCCAGGAATAGTCTCAGTAAATTTAATTTACTAGCATAATTCTCAGGTGTCTCATCTTTCTTTTCCCTTCATTTTTACTTGATCTCCATGAAACTCCCTCTGATCTCTTACAACCCAGAGTTACTGAGACTGCATTCAGAAAGAGTAAGTTGGGTCTTTCATACTTAGGAAACTGGCTGAAAGGTCAATTAAGCAAATAACTTAAGGTTTCTTTTATTGCTTCAAGTTACCCTAAGTGTTGTATCTCAGATGTTCAGATTTTTCTCTGCAACTACCTAGGTCTAGGAATTTACTATTTTTGTCCCTCGTGAATCTCCAGAATCTATACACTGAAGCTTTGGAAAAATATTGCCAGTAGACTTTCCTGTAAATGCAATGTGCAACAAAACATCATAAAATGCAAGAAGTTCATAAAATTAACTGCAGAAGTGCTTAAAGGCATACAGTAATTCATGTACTACGTTATTTTAAACTCTCTGTTGTCTTAGGTGCTTGCATTTAATATTACTGACATAACTAATCCTTGTGAAATCAGTAGGACATCTCACAATGGCTGATATTAAGAACATTGGTAATTGCAACAGCATCGCATATAGGTAAAATAAAACATTTTTTGGGAAAAAAATTCCATAGTCAGATGGAGCAGACAGTAAAAAATTCAGAAATTTTCATGACTACAGAATGAAAAAAACCCCAAGTATCAGCTCTCTTAAAAGGAAGCAGTGACTTTGGCTTCTCTCTTCCAGTGAAAGTTCATATAAGAAAGAAAAAACTATAACCTCAGAATTTTACCTCAGATTTTTAAAATGTAATTTACAGATTCTCATGCTGTAAAATTGTGATTTCCCTCAAGGGAAAACATCAGGATTTTATTAAGGAGCAGAGTTAAGTTATTACAAGGCCTTCTGGCTAGCCTTCTGGTTTTTTTATTTTTTTTTTACTAAACCACATTTCCTGACGGAAAAGTAATTGGCACGTGTTCAGAAAGATACGGATCCAGCTCACAACAACCAAAGTTAAAGCTGGCAATTGAAATAGAAGAACCTATGCTTTCTCCATGGGATGTTTACTTTTGAAAAATTCTGTATAGCTGTATTAAATAATTCTCAAGACAAGACCAATGAGTAACTATTTTGAGCCCAAATAGCTTCCCCTGAGTTCTCGTGAACTATGCTCAAAGCCAGATTTCTGTTTCTATGATCCTAGTAAGCCAAGAGCCAGTTGAACTTTATGAATTAGAGTAGCTTGAGGTTATCCAAATTTACACAGCAAATCCACTACTCCAGCACTCAAACTGTTTTGCCAGTACTAAGGCTGCTCTAGTGACCTTCTTTCACTGTTAGTAGTACTGTTGTAGCCACAGTAGTATAAAGATAAATGAAATATAAGATAAATAGAGAGTGGCAATAGTCAGATAGTTGAAAAAACTTGCAGAGCTGGAGGGAGGGTGCTTTTAACTGTTATTTCATTATTGGACAATTATTAACATGTCTCCGCCAAAGGCTAGAGAAGAGTTAAGGAAAGGGATTGAGAATGAAGCAAAACTGATAAGTAGAAAATTCTTACTATAGAGCTTGAACTAGGTTGAATTTTTGTCATGTGGAGATCCCCTCTACCACAATTATTTGCAATACTTCAGTGCCATATGGATGTCAACTGAAGCTGTTAATTCTGATCAGAGCATTTATTCAACTTGATAAACACCTTTGAGAGAGGCTAAGTGATATTTCTGAGAAGACTGCGATGATCTGATGATCCATCACTTCCCCCCAGGATGGGACCTTGTTTACTTACCAATTGTGTAATGATCTTTCCTCTTCCGTTCACGGATTCAGTGAAGAATAAAAATTGATCAATTTTTGTTGATCAAATAAATAACTTGATAATGCAAGTCATAAAATTAGCCATTTCTTTTAAAAGTCTGTCAGGAACATTTGATTGTAAGACCTACTAGTGTTGACAGTTGCACATCCTGACTACAGGGCATGCAAAGAAATAACTTGGAGTAGACTGAAAAAAAACAGTGACAGCAAAATCACCAATTACTTCAAATGCCAAGCTTAGTCATTTATAAATTGTATTCTAGAACAGAAAGCAAGGGGCTAGACTCAGAGAGCAAGAAGGTGTTTTTTAATCTATACTTCTATGGGTTTATTCATTTTAAATTTAATCATGGGTGAAACAGGAAGGATGGGCAATACTGTTGCATCAGGAGGGAAATGTGAAATATATGGTTTGTGTACTTTCTATCTTTCCAGGAACCAGTTGGCATCATAATCCAAGCGCTGTTTTTTACGATACCAGGATCAATACTGAAAATGGGAGAAGTAATAAGCAGCTTTAATTCTTCCCATAAAGTCAGAACACCATCTACCAAATAATAAATAGGCTCAACCATTGCTCTGTTTTCTGGAATGCTACTTATCCGCAAGGACCTATATAATTATTTCTTTAGTTTTATGGGTCTGTCTACAGTCATTTACTTTTCCTTCACAGTCGGTTACCCAAGGTAATTCTAACTCTAATGAGACTGGGATGTTTTGCTACAGAAGTAGGAGGACAGCTTAGAGGCCCTGCTGAGAGCACTTTCCTCTTGCTAACAGTGAAAACTTCTCCTGCTGAGGCTCCTGGATCCCTTTGTGAAAGAGCCTTAGCGCCCTGACAAGCCTCACCTGGGACCACCACCGACCCACTCAAACCTGGGCCCCTAGTCTTTGCCTCATCTGCCTCTCTCCAGCCCTGTCCACTGCCGTTCCTGAGCTGTTGATTGGATTTCCTGGACTGACATTAGACATTACCCATTACCTCAGCTTTGTCTGGCCTGCGGATGGGACCCATTGTGATGGACATCACTGCTGCGCTCACCCTGCTCGGGTACTGGGGGTCTGTGCCCTGCTACAGTGATGCATGTGCTGTGCGTAACCTCCACTGTGGTTTGCCCTCCCTGCGGAGCAGCCTGCCTCCTGCTGCTCCTCAGCAATAGTTTTGGCAAGGAATGGGGTTTAGTCTTGGGGACCTTTGTCAATTCAGTGGCTGTTCCAGTTTTGCAAAGCTAAATTCAACAGGTTGTGTAGTGTACAGCACCCTGGAAGATCTGTTCATACCCCTAGAGCATCTGGGTCCCCAGTAGACAGTTCAGCCACATCATGAGGGCTGAGGGATCTGGACTGGAACACTTCCCAAATCCCACTTCTGTTGTTTCATTTCAAGAAGAAAACCCTGCTGAATTCTGTTCCAATGGCCTATTATTCCTGTGATTTATTGTTACAAAATTATTCATCTTAACCACCAAATGCCTCAAAAGAGACACCTATATCAAGTTAGCACCCACTAATATCTGTGATAAATAGCTGTTGTTTCAATGGGAATATAAGCTAAAGTTTTGTGTGCTTTTGAAGACTTCATCTGTACTAGCAGTCATATAATCTGTTAGTTTAAATGATCAACTAGATCGTAGTGGTAGCACAGAGGGAGCTGAAACAGAGATTTCTGAATAATCTGCCCTGGGTCTGAAGAAGAACCTTAATTTGGATGAGATAAGTGCAAGGGTGAATATGTATGTGTATCCTGTAACCAGGCTCTCTGTGTGCAACAATTGCTGTAGCATGACAAACAAAAAAATTTGCCCAGCGTAAAAGCTTGGAATCATCCTTCAACAGACCTATTTTTAAAAGATAAAGTCAAACAAGCAATGCTAATGGAAGGAGCAAGGAGAATTTGAGAGGTGTTATATTGCATTTTTGTGTTGAAAGGTGAGAACAAATATGTAAATTTTACACATTGTCCTTTTACTTTGAATATTTTTTTGTCTTTTGGCCCTTTCGGTTTAAATACTTCAACATCACTTCCATCTCAGCATCGTTCCTGTTTGCTGTTGGCTTTAATATCTTCCTTTGAGACAATGAGCTGGTAAGTTCTAAAGTGAATCAATGATCCTAGCCAAGCTGTACAGGAGCATGATTAATCATAACTAATAATTATATTTTGAGAGAAGTAGCTCTCCTCAGACTAGGGGCTGGAAATGTTGCATGATACTAATGTTGTTTGATTGTTGCTTTGTTTCTTAATTACCTCTGAAAAATAGGCAAATCTTTCTTGTTGTCAGGAAGCTCTCTCATCATAAGCATATTGCACATAGGGGCCCACTTCACACAAAGCATGAGAATACAAAATTAGCGTTTTAAATTCCATTCTTTAACCATTTTATTATAGTCTCTCCCTATTACACCATAAAATATTGCAGCTCCTGTTTGGAAATGTAGTAGTAACACACAGGAAGAAAATACGTTAAAGCTTCCATCATTTGGCTTATGAGGTCTAGCTAAAGTGTTAAATGGTATTTAAAGATATATTCTTATGACTTCATTTGATTTTTTTTTTGTTATATTTTAGAACATTACCCATAATACTGTCAGCCATTTTTATATGAGTAAATGACATAGGTTTGGTTTTTTTCCTTTATTTTGTTCCTGATTCTTTTCTGTGGGTTTCAGCAATCAGCATAAAATTCTCAGCACAAATTTGCAGAGGGCTCATGTTAAAAGAAGGCTGTGTTGGGATTTTTGTTGAACGAAATAGAAACTCTGACTCTGAACCCTGTAGCATTGATTAAAAGCATCTCAAAAAATCAAATCACTGTAGCCCATTCCTTTCTTCTTGGTTGTTGGAAAGGAAAGAATAAACAAAACAGATGCACAAGAATTTCACAGTTTGGGGAGGCAGAAAGTATATTTGAACAAGGAGAATGTCTCAGCCTTGCCCTAACCCAGTTAACAAGTTTCAGTTTCCTGAAACTTTTGTTTCAGTTTCCTATTTCTGTTGTTCCTCAAATATCCTTCCCAACACATCTCATCCCAGCCCTATGGGGATGAGGATGGCTAGCCAGAAGGATTAGATTGTTTAATTATTTCCTTTAGTAATGTCAGAAGTTATTTTCTTTAATTAAAAGAATTACTCAGAAGAGGAGAAAATTTTTGAAATTACCATCATTTTAAGTGTTTTGTTATTAACCAGTTATAATTGACCAGTTTGAGTACTTCAGTAGAAGAGAAACAACAAACTGGAGAAAATCCAGTGGAGGACCACTATGGTGTTTATGGGCCTGGAGCATATAACATAGGAAGAGGGGCTTCAAAACTGGATTTGTTTAGGCTACCCTAAACTGTCTTCCCCTACTGAAATGGAGTTAGAGGCAGTAGAGCTAGACTTGGAGATGCTCATAAAAGTCTTCACAGTGAGAGCAGCTAAGCACAGGAACATGTTGCACAGAGAGGCTGCAGAATCTCAACCAGGCAAATCCTTGAGCAACCTACTCCAACCTTGGAAGTTAGCTCTGTGCCAGGGAGCAGCATGAGCGGGCTGCTCTGCAAAAGTTGCTGTCTGATCTTGCAGGGATGGAGTTAAGAAAGCCAAGTTGAATCTGGCAAGGAAAAAGAAAGGATTATACAAGTACATGAACAGCAAAAGGAATACTAGGGAAAACCTGACCCCAATGGTGAATAGGGAAGAGGAACTGCTGACAAAGGGCATGGAAAAGACCAAGGTACTCAGTGCTGCCTTTACTTTGGTTTTTACTGGTAAGATCAGCCTTCAGGAATCACAAACTCCTGAGACCAGAGGAAGGTCTGGAGCAAGGAAGAATTACCCTTGAAGGAGGAGGACCATGTTAGAGAGAACTTAAACAAACTGAACATACAGAAACCCATGCAGCCTGATGAGCTGCAACCACAAGTGCTGAGTCATTAGAAGCACAAGACGGTGAAGTATAAGAAGGTGATCAGGAGTAGTCAGCATGGATTTATGAACAGCAAATCATGCTTAACCAACCCGATAGTGTTATGCAATGAGGTGACTAGGTTGGTGGATGAGGGGACAACAGTGCGTATTGTTAACCTTAACTTTAGTAAGGCTCTTGAAACTGTCTTCTGTAATATCCTCATAGATTAGCTGACAAAATGTGAGTTACATAAATGGACAGTATAGTGTATTAAAAACTAGCTGAACAGCCAGGCCCAGAGGGTTGTGATCAGTGGCACAAAGTCCATTTGGAGGAAGGTCACTAGTGGTGTACCTCAGGGGCTGATACAGAGACCAGTATTATTTAACATTTCATTAATGACTTGGATGATGGGACAGAGTTAGCAAGTTTGAGTATGACACAAAACTGGGAGGAATGGCTGATACACCAGATGGTTGTGCTGCCATTCAGAGGGACATGGACTTGCTGTAGAACTGAGATGAGTGGTTTCTCATAAAGTTCAACAAAGGGAAGTGCAAAGACTTGCATCTGAAGAGAAATAACCCATGTACCAACCAGTACAAACAGGGGCTGGCCAGCTGGAAAACAACTTTGCAGACAAAGACATCGGAGTCCTCGTGAACAACAAGCTGACCATGAGCCAGCAGTGCAGTCTTGTAACAAAGGTGGCCAACAGCATCCTGCAGTACATTAGTGAGGTGGGTTGGCCGCGGCTAGCAGCCAAGCTGCTCGCTCACTCCTCTCATACACGCACAGGGTGAGATAGGGGAGAAAAACAGGAAAAGACTGAGCAAGAAAACTTACAAATCAAAATAGAGACAAGGAAATCATTCACCCATTACTGACATGGGCAAAATGGACTTGACTTGGGAAATTTAACTCGATTTAAAACATTTAATTACTGATCCAGTATTGGCAAACAAGGAAGACAAACATTTAAACACTTACAGAAAGCACCTTTTCTCCCCCTTTCCCATGCTCAGCTTCATTCCAGACACCTCTCCTTCCCCTTTTGCCTAGTCTCTACTCCCCTCAGTCCCTTAGTTGAGGCAGTGGGCGTTGCAGGAGGTTGGGGTCACTACATAGCGTTTTCCTTCTGCAGCTGCTTGGTTTTTACTCTTTTTTTCCTCTGTGCCTTCCTTCTTAGTGGTTTCCTCTGCTCTGGCAGTGCTCCTCCACAGGCTGCAGTGCCTTCAGTGATGTACCTGCTTTGGCATGGGTCCTTCATGGTCCACGGGCTCCTCGTGGTTGTACCCACTCAATCATGGGCTTATCTATGGGCTGCAATCCCTCTGGGGTGTTACCATCTCCACTGTGGAGCACCTTCTACAGCTCTGGCCTTGTTCCTTTGTCTTGGTGTTTACTGCCCTTTCTTAAACGTGTTGGCACAGAGGCACCAACAGCTTCACTGATGGCCTCAGCTGTGTCCTGTGGTGCATCTGGTGTGGAGCTGGCTGGAACCAGCTGCAAGCTGCACAGAGGAACCCCTTACCTCCTCCCACAGGGACTACCCATGCAGCCCTTCCTGCTCCCACAACCTTGGCATTTATACCCAATATATTCAGGGAGAGTGTTACCAGCAGGTCAAGGGAGGTGATCCTTCCTCTCCATTGAGGCCAAACCTGGAGTATGGTGTCTAGTTCTGGGCTCCGCAGCATCAGACGGAGATGGACATACTGAAGCAAGTCCAGCACAGGGCCATGAAGATGATTAAGGAACTCGAGCATCTCTTATATGAGAGGAGACTAAGAGAACTGGGACTATTAACCTGGAGAAGAGAAATCACAGGGGGAAGCTTATCAATGTTTGTAAATACTTGATGGGAGAGAATAAAAGAGCCAGACTCTTCTTAGTGATGCCCACTGACAGGACAAAGGCAATGTCCACACATTGCCTCTTGCAGACAAATTGTTCCCTTGCAGACAGGGGACACAGTTCCACAGAACACAAATGAGAAGAGGAGAGCGGATCAGATGACAGTAACCAGTTCGTTGAGTGATCGCCAGAGAAGTCTGTAGTGACAAAATGTGTTTGAGGTCAAGACAGAAAGTCAAGCCAACAAGGACAGGATCAACAAGATACAAGGCCATGCACAGCATGCATACATTATAGCTGAAGGAAGAATGAAAAGCAAGGGCCTGAGGTTAAATACAGATTGTGAGCTAATGTGCATGGAGTGCATGGTTCGAAAAGCCAGATGAGGCTTCTCACTGCTCTTTTTCACAAACTGGTTGTCTTCACAGAAGTCTGAACTAGGGTTTCACAGCTGTGCTATATCATAGCTGACTTTGGCACAGGCAGCTGATCCTTGAGCAAAGAGGTTACGGAGAATGACAGTTACAGAGTGGTCAGGGCAATTAGAGCCTTCTGGTGCACGTACGTACCTGCTTGGAGGAGGCAATTGGACTAGATGATGTCCAAAGGTCCTTTCCAACCTGAATTATGTTATGATTCCATGACTGATAAGTCAAATCCAGTTTCTTCTTCTCCAAATAGATGATTTATTTTTGTTAAAGTACATTCACAGTCTGTCCTTGTTGATGACAGTTTAATTGCTGGAAGATCAGAAGCTGAAAAATGATGCACCATTTCTGAGTGGTAAATTCTCAATTCTGGGAAGCAGAATCTGGGGTCTAGCAGATATGCCTTATGAACAATAGACCTGAAAGGACTGAGGCCATGTAATCCATTTGCTGCTATCTTCAATGCAAGATCAATTAGAGCTAAAGCATTTCTGACAGTGGCTTGATTGACCACATAAATACCTCTAGTGACAAAGACACCTGAGCTTACACTGGCAGTACTTCATCATCTTTATTGTTATGAAGTGTTTCCTTACTGTATACCCTAAATGTGTCTTGCTGCAACTGAAGCCCGTTATTCCTATCCACTGTAGAAATGGATAACAAATTACTTCCTTTCTCTTCTCAACAGTGTTTTATGTATTTAAAGACTGCAAGTATGTCCATTCCTTTTTTATTTATTTATTTGTTTTTAACCTAAGCAATCCTATGTCCTTCAGACTTTTTGCACATGTGGCATGTTTCTAGATATTCTCATTAGTCTCCTCTCATCTCTTTGTCTAGTCTTCGTCTTTTTTTGAAGCACAGTGCTCAAACCAGGACATCACACTATAGCTGAATTCTTTTCATGACTGAACAAACTGGAAGACTTATTTCACATTTTGGAAGTTATACTTGTGTTTACTTGAAAGAGAGGCAGTAGAAATTGACAGTGAAGTAGCAGAAGCTTTTTAAAAATACATTCATACTAATGGAATTGCAGAAAATCAGTCACTCAGCATGACCCCGTGTTCATGTGGTGAAAGTGTGTGCTTCCTAAAATAGGTATGATTTCTATTTCTTGCTTTCTCATGCATATATATGTGCACATACCAGTCATTTCTGTTGTGTTTGGAGTTAGAATTAATCACATTCTCTTTAGGTACATTTATAATGTAGATATCCACCACAAGAATCCCATTACCATCAAAGGAAAACACAAGAATTAGCAATCATCTGATTTATTTTAAGATACCTTCTCTAACACGAGACATACCACAATCTAGAATTCCCATTTTTTCACCACTGATTATAAAATGAATCTAAATTACTAGCTTACATATAGGCGATGAAGGAATTGACACATGGTCAGATGCATCCCATCTCCTTCTGATTATTTCCAGTACACCAGCAACTGACAATAATACTTGTCCATAAAGTTCAAGGTAATCAATAAGCTTCTTTTCCCTAAAGGCGGTATTTATTTGACTCGCAGGCCATTTAGTAGTCATGCTGCAATGCTGTTGCTAGATGCTGTTTATTTTGAATAGCTTATGTAAGCTAGTGTTATTGCCGCTGTCCCAGGCTTCTTGCTCACATCTACAATTTAAAAGATTTTTATGTATACTGATTACTGGTTTCCTATTGACAGTGTAATGTATTTAATGTATACAAAAGACGTAGTTCAAATTCTCTTTACATCCATATATTGCACAACATCATTCAGTCCTAAGACTTCTCCATAAAATATAAATAAGCAGTCCTAACAAGATGACTCAGTGTTCTGCTTTAAATCCTTTTCCCCTGGTGTTAGAAATGTCTGGATAATTAGTGAAACATGTCTTTGAGCTTAGATTAGTTATTTCATGCTTCTTTATTGGACAAAAAGGTATGTTTTGAAATGATATACAGCTTTTCTGTTCACATTTCTGTCTCTATCCTTGCAATTCCAAAATGAAGGGGCTTTGAAATGATAGCTTGCACCCTCTCACCCTCGGCATAGCTGTTGCTGCTTTGCCAGCTTGCTGCCTTTCTCAGGAGTTTTGTCAATACCTTTTCCACCAAGTCTGTTAACAACCAACTGACTGTAAACAGCACAAAGTCAGAGGGGTTAATACTCTCTCTTGCATTCAGTAAGAACATGTACCTTACCATCCAGTACAAATGAAAGGCATAGAAACTGAACTATAAAGCATGAGCTGTCAATAAAATACTGTCACCTTATACTTACTATATACTCTTATTCTTTGTAAGAGCCCAAGTTTCTAAAAAATCACATGGAGAGTTTTTTTTCCAACATAATATCATTTCTATCTTTTTAATTTAGTCCTCTTCAGTAACTACTGTATTTCATCATTTAACTCAGAAATTGGATGCCTTAGGGCTTGACTTTATCATGCACTAATAAAATGAAGAGAAACAGACCTTTAAAAATAATTGCCAAAATAGAGACTGTCAGCAAGCATTAGACTCAGCTGTGGCACTGGCTTGAAAAGGTTATTTTGCTTCAGAATACATTAAACATTTATTAGCTTCACCTCAGGTAAACATGCAGTTGTTTACATATCTGCAAATTTGTATAGAC
Source organism: Cariama cristata (assembly GCF_000690535.1). Taxonomy (NCBI): domain Eukaryota; kingdom Metazoa; phylum Chordata; class Aves; order Cariamiformes; family Cariamidae; genus Cariama; species Cariama cristata. The sequence goes on from NW_009636220.1 coordinate 25,347, forward strand.
ACACTTGTAAATGAATTTAGAAAGGAGCACCACATTCATAAATGTATACCTTCCTTATCTATGGTTTGAAAAATAAATAATCAAAGTGTTCCGTTAGCAATTGGCCAGGGGTAGAAAGGTAGGGTATTTGGGGAACAGGACCCCATTTCCTTAATCTGTCTTATAAAATGTGCTACTATTATTTGATTTCTTTTGTCTTCCTTCTGCCTCAAACTCTTCCTCTCTACAACCAGTGCAGATTGGCTTAGGGGAAGTGTATGACAGTAAGATGAATTCTGACTTTCTTCGTACTTATGAGTAAGAGAAGATGACCTAAACCCATAAGAAATGTCTCTGCTGTGATCAAAAGAGATTTGTGAAACTGAAGGTCTCAACAAACTGTTTTTAAAATCTTGCTGAGGCCAGGTGACATTCAGAAGGTTTTCTTTGGCACCTAGGGTAGGTTTTTGGTGGAATGTGGACAAGTTGCTGGACCATGCAACACAGTTATTAAGAAAGCTTATTCCCCAGAATTTGTCACTTAGTTCGATGTTAACATTTTGAACTTCAGAGTTCCTCAGGTCTGTGAACTTAGACTCCTACTTATGCACAGGAGCAGAAGTCTAGGGAAACCAGTGCCTAGCTCATGACCAGAGTCCCCAATTAACCAGTGGACAGAAAGCCTCAGAGAATAGCAAATGCACAAAATGAGAGAGAATGGGAAAGAAATGAATGCTCAAATGCAGTTATCAGAAATCTGGGTTCCAGCCTGAGTTCTCAGGATGATTTCAATCTTCTGGATAATGAAAATTGATAAATAGTCATAGGATTTGAGACAGCATCAGTATTTAAAGTTGAATCTGGACCTTGAAACAAATTCCTTCCTACTGTTTTCCAGTGCTTGACTCAGTTTTATCTGCTCTATCACTTCTCCCTGTAACATTATTTACTTAGTGTTTCCTCAGCACTTTTATTTCTAGCTATCTTTAATAATAGATACCTTTCAGAAACTATGTTTTATTATTCTTGCCTGTCTGCCGCTTGTAAAATACAAGTTTTTTATGTCCTATGGCAGTAATTCAGATTCTTCTGTTTTGTTCCTTGCAACAGTGCACAAGCTTTCTGAGCTTCTTACTGCCCTCACCAATTTTTCCAAGTAGATTAGGTTTCATTGTATCAATGATTGTGTTCCTGGCACCTTTTTCCTATAAACCTTACCATTTTCCTCCTCTTGCAGACCTTTGCTTTCCCGTGTCTTTGTTTGCCTGATTTTCCTTTTCCTATGTACTGAAATCAGGCGTGGACACTAAATGATTTTTTACAACTTTCTTCAGTAATTTAGCCATTGAAAGTCTGTCTTATCTGTGTATTGTCCCAGCTACTTACATAGATTTCATCAGTCGAGAGAATTAATCCTTAAATAAATTCTCCCAGTGCTAAGACATCCCCAGCTTTTCACATGATTGAACTACCTTTTCATTTGCATTATCCTGTCCTTACTTCTCTAGAAAAAAACCTCCTGGTCCCGCACTTCTGCAGATCTGTGTAATCCTCCGTGCACCCTTCCTGTGGGATACTGGCAGTTATTCACTGCAGTGTAAAGGACAGTCAGGACATCTGTTGTGGTTACCTTTCTCTTCAAACCCTTTGTCTACAATGTGTATCCTCGGTGATGGCAAGCAACAAGTAATTTTAGAAATATTACAGTGACAGGCTGAAAAATTATTTCTAAATATGAAGGTTCACTCATGTAAATACGCTTCTGCCCAGTGTCAGTGTTCTTCCTGATCTTCTCCTATCCAGATTTCTTTCTGTCTACAGATCTCCAGCACTAAATCCTTTTGGTTCTTATACCTTATTGAATGATTTTTTAACCTTTTTTTTTCTTCTTTACCTTTTCCATACATTAGTGTAACTGTCATTTAGGATTGACAAGCTGACCATCAGCTGTGGTGAAATGCAAGAAGTTTCATACATGTTCTCAGCTTTCAAGACATAGTCCCCACCTGCAAAATTCCTAAACTTCAAGCTGGAACAAGCCACTAATACTGTCAACTGCAATCAAACAAATCACCAGGAAACAGATGAGAAGCATTTTTTTTGTTCGCAAGGAACAAAGCTCAGGTTCTTGTTCTTACTGGCAGTCATTTCATGTAAGCACTTTAATATCTTTAAGGAGTGTCCAGATTAATATGAATAATAAAATAATTAAAAATGTTAATAGTATTTTACATCCACATCTGCATTTTTGTCTTCTAAGTAGTTTAAATGAAAAATATCTGAAAGGTAGCTAAAGCTTACAGGAATTTCTTGAAACCAAATAGAAAAGCTGGTTTTTAATACATTTCTGTGTTTTAACATTAAGGCACATACATAGTAAAAATGTTTCAGTGTTCCCCAGAGGCCATAGCTGTACCTTTTCTTTAGGTTCTGTTACAACGATCAGTTTATCTGTTTGCTGCAAAAGCACACAGCACATTATAAATGTGATCTGATACAGTGACAAAACCCTTTCATATTCAGATGCTCATCATGTCTATGGACTAAAACTTAGGCAGCATATAAACACTGTGAAAAAAAATACTTCTGTCCTTTAAATTGCAATCTGTATTAAACTCATCGATGCCTGTGACACAAATAAACAATAGAAAATACTAGTGTAACAGCATTGTAATAAGTACAGTCTCCTCTGCTAAAGCAATTAAAAGTGGTGGCATTGTTCTAATTGCCAGAGACTTTAGCCATTAATAAGACTTACGAAGTGTACTCAGCCACCTCTGACCATTGTAGAGAAGGACTGCCACTGTTTGTTAATACATAGGTATGCCATATCCGTCTAAACTGTATTAAAACCTCGCATTCCTCGGCAGGTATAAGTTGAAGTTGATATCACTTTGTTCGTGTCAGTTGTATCCCTTTTAAAACTGTTGTGAATACGACCTATGATAGGATTTTGAGTCAAACTGCAGAATTTTAGTTTGTTAAAGTGATTTACCCTATGCATGCAAAATTTGAGCAAATTAATGTTTTTGAAAGTATACTTTGAGGAAAACCTATTAATATAAACGTTCACACTGTACTTGACAGCGTGGTATGTCTGCTCCTTGCATAACGAGCAGGAAATAAAAGAAAAAGGAAAGAACTGATCAAAGATGCTTCTTTCAGCTTCAGCAGTGTGCGTGCACACTGTTGTCTGTCTTTATGCCAGCTCGTTTGCTCCCACTATCCCAAGTCAACAGAAAAACATTTACTGTATGTGATTTTTCTATGAAAGGGAAGAATATATGAAACACGGTGCATGCCAGTTCTGCACTGTATAGTATTATACCCCTTTGACACGCCTCAGACAAACTAAATGGAAATCGCACTTTTGTAGCTCAGGGCAGATACAATTTCAGAAGATAGGAGGCACCTCTTGACAGCGCAAGGCTTGAAATATGCATGAGCATTCTTGTGAGAGTCTTCAGTGTTCTGGAATTAACATAGTAAGTATTTTAGTAGGTACATCAGGTTAAATGAGTAAGAAAAGATTTTCAGCCCTTGGTGTAGTCTCTCACAGCAGTAAATCTTTTACATATAGCGTGCAACTAGGCACAGAAGGGGACAATAACCAATGTATTTTACAGTTCCAAAACAATAAAGAACACCTTTTCTTTGCAAAATCTCATCCCAGGCGTTTCAAAGCCTCAGTTCTTGGTCCTCTCCTTCCTCGTTGTTGCGATAGCCATGACTCTCTGATGCATTAAAATCCAAACTGGGGTTTTCCAGATGTGTGATCATGAATCAATACAACTTGATCTTATCTGTCTTCTGTAACAACTCTAAATACTACGCAAATCAGGCATAGAAAGCAATACCTAACATACATTACCCAGTGAGTAACAAGAAAGCATAACAGAAAAAGAAATTATTTATAGCATTGTGTCATCATCTTTGCAGAACTGTGTCGACTGGTGCGTTCATGCCAATAACATGACAAACATTTCACATAGTTAAGAAGCAGGTTTGTGATGTGGCTGTCGTACAAAAAAATACTGTATCTGCTGCCTTCCTTTTTGGCAGCAAATCTAATAGTGACAGTGCAAATGATTTGACAGAGGGACTGGCATAAAAATAGCATCATGATCTCCCTGGGATGGTTTTGGAAACCACTGAGATAATTTCAAAAAATCTTTTGGCTTACAAATTGCATCTTTAATCTTCCGATGTAAATGTAAATATGACTTAGATAGTGTTAGTCCTGTTTAAGAGGATATTCTGTATAAAACTAGGTTAGAGAAAATGTAAGAAGCTTGTTCTGTATTTGGCAGTAAGAACAAAGTACCTTGAAGTACCATTACACCCTGCTTGCATACAGAAATGCATGACATTTGAAAAAGATATCTCTGGATTTTCCTGACAGCTAGAAATCACTGTATGCTTATTGGAGGATTTAGTGGCAGAATAAATTAATTTTATTTAATAGACAGTCTGTAGATTTGTATTATACTTCGTACTTCTACAAATACTGAAGTGAACTAAAGGGCAAATTAAGAGTTTAATTTTGCCTGGTTTACATTTCTGGAAGCAAGTATTTTAGCCTTTGTCCATAATGACTGTACAAAAGAAGATACAAGAAGGTAATTAAGGTCCACCTTTAACAACAAAACGTGTCACCTGCCCTCCTTCAAGAATCCAGATGTTTAGTAGAATTCCTGACTGTATAGGTTACATTTTAAGAATCCAGAGAAGTAATTTTTTATAAATTTGCTATAGCGACAAAGCAATGGCTATTGTTGATGGAGGACTGCGCACTTCCAAAATGGATGCGAACCTGAAAGTAGGTGGCTTGATATTTCCTTGACAACTAATGAAAACTTTAACTAAAATCATGTTATTTGTTGATAACACAGATTTGTGCGTATGAATTTTGTGGATAACCATTTTCTGTTAGTCTGGAAAATGGTATGAAACTAACTTCATTGACACTTTAATAGGATATGTCTCATCTAACTTTAGTTATATGAAAATTACCTTTGCCTAAGGTAGTTGTCTAGATGGCTCTTTAGTCAGTGGAGATATTTTCAGAGAGTGGGTCATTATAGCCAGAAATAGATTTCTAATACAGAATGGGATTAATTTCTCTCTGGGTGCACTCATTTCTCTCCACAGGTTAGAGAACAATGACAAGCCCAAACTAGGCACATAGTTACGTGAAATAAATCCTACCACTAAATGAACAAAACTCACATTTGGTTAAACTAAAGGAAAGGATGAAATTTTAATTTATTTAACTGACCTCCCAAAATGGCTTCAAATATGTATTGTCCTTAGGTTTTGTTCATCACAACCTCTTATTTAAATTATTTCATGAGTATGTCTTTATTGACCATTGAAAATGAAATTCTGTCCTGTGTTAAAGAGAAAGTAGGACCTGCAACTGCTGTAACCTGAAACTGCTTAGTGATGGAAAAGAAATGCAGAACTTCTGCATGAGCACATGCTGAGTAGCATTCTCCCATTACTACAGTCAGTAGTAATGATGAAATCCAGAAGATGAAATCCAGTCCCATTAACTTCAAAGCAGGTGATGTTTTAGCCATGGAGACCATTCCATTTTCCCCACTTTCCGCCGCAGAAGAAAAAAGCCCATCAAAATATACCCTAAATGATGTCAAATTATGTTCAGTTCTTTCCCAGTGAGAAACAGAACCTGAAAGAGTGGGAATGCTTTGAAACAGATGAGAACTGAGAAGAAATCTTGGCTAATGACACACTACTTTGTTTCAAGTCTCTTGATCCTTTTCTCTCCATTGTATCCAGAAGGAGATAAAGAAGGAAGACTGAAGGATCCCATTTTCTCTCCCTGGTTCCTGAGCCTGCTCTGTACTGGCCTTCAGGTAGGATCGTTTAACCTTGGGCCTGAAATGATCTGTACTGGTTGGTAGTAGGTTTTAAGAGATTGTTAACCAGTCAGAAATTGCATTAGCATTGTAGCCTTCCAACATCTCTCCACATAAAACAGGTAGCCTGCAGAAAAATTAAGAGATGGCTATGTAGTCATATATCTGCATGATACTGAGAAAATAGATGGAATAGAACAGAGAATATGGTCTTTTATATCCCCCTCTGTTGCAATTTCCCTTAAACTGAAACACTTTAAAATGCGTTTATAGTACACACTTGCTTCTGTATGGGCTCTTTTATTCAAAATAACAACATGGAGTAGGAATGGCTGATCACACTCATGATATACCGTAGAACATTGTGAGTTGTTACCTCATTCAGATAATAAAGGATTTCTTTTTTATCCTATTACAAATGTTATAGTCAGTCATGCAGTTGCCTTTTCCTCTAACTGAAAATAAATTGACCTCGTCACGTGGAGGAGAGGATAAAACAAAGAGACAGCAACAAGGAATTTACCCCCTGTTAGCACCTCAAATCCAAAGGAAGAACACTGAGTGGCCCCTGGCTCCTTGCTCCAATTATTTTGCTCCCACAGAGAAACACTGCAAGTAATTTTTGTGTTGTCTTCCAAATCTGTATTTTGATTTTTTGATGAAAATGAAATAACTCAGCATTTAGACAACTCTTTCTTAAAAAATTTACTAAACCTAGATTTGGCACCCAAGGTTTACTGATTGCACTACAGGTCATGAAGCTGAGCCACTTGGAGGCACTGATCCATCCGCATGTGTAGAATCAGCTCTGCAGGATTGCTCTGATTCTATCTGGGTTTTGTTTGTTTTGGGTTTTTTTGTGTGTGTGCATTTTTTTCCTTTGTTGTGTTTTTTTTTTTTTTCTTCACTAGACCATATTTTACAGATTCCTCTGCCTCTGCCTGATGTGTCAAAATCCAGACACTAAGTACTAATTGCTGTGATTATGACATTAGAAATCAAATTTCTGACTCCTCAGCTGCAGTGGGGTCAGCTCAGCAATCTCTCGTGGATGAAGGATACATAAAAAGTTTGAATGTAGTGTCATATTTATTCCACAAGTGTCACAGTCTTTCCTCGTAATTAAATCCATTGGGTATTCCTTTGTAGAAAATATGGTTTACTTACAGTTAATTTTTATACACTTTTGGAACAAAAAATGACATTGATTGGTTTCCTTTGACTGGCAGAGGAGGAGCTTTAAAAGTAAAATGTAGTGCTAACACCACCCCTTTCCTCCCCTTCCTGATCTTTTAAGTGGAATTTCTTGATCTTCATTAGAACATTGCCCCACAGGGCTGTTGATGTTTGCACACAATAATGAGTTGCAAGCAGTATTGTAGATAAATCTTGGAATAGAAAAAAAAAACAGGCTATAAATGAAAAAGAGAAAACCCTACTGTGGGATATCTGGAAGACAGGGGA